>NC_037289.2:9792240-10095271 GCF_000002775.5 Populus trichocarpa | reverse complement strand
TTGGCAAAATCAAAGCTCAACTTAAAACACATGGTTCTTTTTCATTTTAATGAATTAGAAGGCGTATCATATATCAATAAAAATCTATAGATGTCTAGTTTCCAGTTCAACTAAAATTGTATTAACATTCCTTATGTATCTCTAGTTATGATCAAAACAATAGTGAAAGGTCAAGATTGATATATTTTAATCTTCTTATTCCAATTTTTTTATAATGTTTGAATGCTTACCAATATGTCTTTCTTGAACATGAATTAAATTAATCAAAGCTTGTTTTTTACTATTTAATATCTTCTTAAATTCCATCTTAACTCATGTGTCTTAAAAAAGTCCATTAAAATTCTCTTTAAACCTCTTAGCCCTAAGTCTTATCACTAGACCAACTGGAACCTCTAACATATATCTCGGTGTTGCTTAGATTGTATCACTCTCTCTCTCTCTCTCTCTCTCTCTCTCTGTCTCTCTCTCTCTCTCTCTCTCTCATTGAAAGAATTCATTTTCAAATCATCACCTACATCAAATAAAGAGATATTAAAGACATTGAATGTAACACTAACACTAACATTATACTCACTTGATATATCCACTTTGTAGAAAATGTTATTAATCCTCTCAATGATATGGAAAGGATTATCTCATCGAAGCATCAATTTTGATCTCTTTTATTCAGGAAACATTTCCTTCCTCATATGCACCTAAACTCAATCTCCTAGTTTAAACCTTACTAGTTTGCATCTTCTATTAGCTTTAAATGTATATTACTCATTCTTTTTTCTATATGTTGTTGTATCTTTGCATGTAAGACTTTCACCACCTATGCTTTTTATTACCATAAAAACTAACCCTTTTCATCAACAAGAAATCAAGTCTAATGGTGTTAAAGGATTAAAAAGAAAGCTAACATCCATACATTTCTATAAATATATGCTAAGAAAAATAAAAAAGAAAGAGTATGGAAATTGCAGCCTTCAAAGATAAATCTCGCATTCGGCCATTCCGACTTGAATGTCTTGAGTTAGAGAGTCTATTTGATGAAAACTTAATTTTTTGGATTCCTGAATCAAAGCCCTATCAACCTATCAATTTTCTACAGAAAAAGAGCTCATATGAGAGAGATATAATTTTTCTAAGACAACCTATAAATTCTGTCAGTAGACAAGTTTTGTAAAGAAACAAGTCCAACTTACTTCCAAAACATCTAACCAATATGAAAAATATTTCTTCATATGGAAAAGGTCTTTATTTGGGCAATGTAACTTCTCTAAGTTCAAATTCAAAGCTTGAAGATTTTATTATTTTTTCTTTTTTTTTAGAAAAATAGTTATTGTACAACTTAAATGTAGATTGTTTACTTTGGAAATGACTATTTTTATTTATGGAGGATACAAACGGATTGGAAGGATATGAGGATCAAGTCTCTATTTAAGAGTATTTATACTAGAAAGAATCCTAAATCTAATAAGGATTTTTTTTCATTATTTAATATCTTCTTGAAGTCCACCTAATATCATGTGTTTTAAAAAAGTCCACTGAAAGCCTCTTTAACCATCTTAACTCTAAGTCTTGTCACTAAACCAACTAGAATCTCTAATGAATCTCTTGGTGTTGTTTGGATCGCATCAATCATACTAGAAAAGTTGGCTCTTCTTTCAGATAACTTGTTATCTTTTTTATCCTTAACCTCAAAATGATATCTTCAACTCTCATTTCTTTGTGTTTATACTTAAAGTAGTTCTTGAAATCTTTTTAAGATGGTGGTTATTTTTTAATAATTGTAGCCATTTGAAAATATTCACATAGAACCATTCCTTCAGCATGAATATCATACAATATGAGCTAAAAAACTTGAACTTAAATAATAGTTCATGAATCAACCATCTTGAAATTTAGAAATTTGTTAACTATGAATTTTTTTATACCAGCATCCTCAGCCTTGTATTTTTTATCCAAAGCTTCCTACAATACCTTTGAACTCTTTATTAAATTATACATATTATATATTGTATTACCCAATCCATTCAAGATGTAGTTCTTGCATATAAAATCGTTGTGATTCCATGTGTCCACAACTACCATAATAGCGAGATCATATTCATTTTCTTATAGCTTTGGCACTTCTTCAATCAAGAACTTAGTTAAGTTCAAGGTGGTTAGATAGAACAATATTTTATGGTACCTTTTCGTAAAGCCCAATCCATTAAACTTTTCAAGTTTCTCAACATGTTTTGTAAAAGGTGATAGTGGAGTCATCCCTACTAAAGTAATAATTGTCGAAGCAACATTGGTTAAGACATTCAATTCATAAGTTGATGTCTTAGTTATTCTAAATAAACAATAGCAAAAAAGTTACAATTAGAATTTTAGCTTCTTACATACAAAAAATAAACAACTAAAAAATTGTATAACTAAGTATAGCAACTACAAAAGCTAAAAAATCAAAAGTTTCTAACTATGCAAGATTTTATTAAAGTTGTATACCTTTAGCATGCATCATACCGATAAAAAATTGTTTAATCAAATTAAACAATTAGCATAACATATCATATAAGATTGCAGAATTACATGTAGAAACTAAACAAATATTAGTTAGTAGAATTAAACATTGTTTTAATTACTTAGTTCAAAAGAATATATAATATGCATCAATACAATATGATTCATAATAACATGAATATAGTAAACTGGATAAAAGCTAAGCTTAAACTTAAAGTTGTTAATAACCTCTTTAAGAATTATCTAGTTTGCACATGGAACAATAATCTAAACAAAAACTAATTTACATAAAGCATTAAGATTACTATCCAGAGATTAGAACAGTGATTATAATTATTTAGTTTATATTCATGCAATTTTAATTTGACTATGTGAACTTGCAATTGATATCAAATCAAAATACTAGCATGCATACTAAGCATATAATCAAACTTGTAAAGAGACATAACAAGATCCTAGCATGCATACTAAGCATATAAAATATTAAACTTAAACTAAAACAATGTAAAATACTTACTTATTGAAGCTCTTAAAATCTGATCAAATTGAATATAATTTGTTGTCAATCATCAATTTTTATCCTTAATGCTTCATTGTGCCTCACTTAGTGCAAATATGATGTATGCAATCAGTTTCTCAGGATCCCTATAATACTATCTTGTTTAGATACACTTATAAACAAGGTCCACAAACTTAAAAAAAATATTACTAAAAAATCCATCTATAAATATTAAACATAAGCTTTAGAGTAGGAGGAAAACAAACATGAAAATTGATGTGAAGAAGAGCTGTAAAATCTGTGTAGAAACTCTTCATTCAGCCCCCTTTATAGTGGATTTTTAACCAAAACTAATATAAAATGAATTATGATAATTTACCATAATAGATTCGCTTCATTGTCAGCCTTAATTATCTATCATTAAACAATATTAAACCTGAAAATTTTGGCTTTAAATTTAACATTTTTTATGATGTAAAATTGTTCAAGTTGATGAAGAAGAAGACTAATTGTTCAAACTCTTTATATCTGAGCTGAACAAACTAAATGACTAATAAAAAATAATTCTTCATGGGCCAAAGATTTATAAAACTCAAACTCAAGTCCAAAATAAGTTGGTAGTAAAAAAATAACTATTTTGTAGTCAGAACAAATTATTTTACCACAAACTCAAGCTCGGGCTCGAAGCCCACGAGCTGAGCACATGCATGTAGCTTAAGCCTACAACCCACTTTACTTAGGTCCTTTTTTCCCTGAAATCTTAGGTACCTTTCGGACTCAATTTGAATTCTTCATCTTTTCACTATACAAACAATAAGAAAAATCCTGTTTCTTTTCTATTTGGAATAGAGTTTTTAGATTTCATAAAAACATGTCAGCTAAGGGTTTTTTTAGATCAATTTCTCATTCATCCATAATTTGTTTGAATGATATTAATGTTCCATGTTAAAAAACTATTGTTGGAGAACAAATTCAAACAAAGTTTTAACCTTAGAAGTGAGCGAATATCACTTTTAATTTGACCTTAAATGTGTTCATTAACAATGTTTTAAAATAAAGTTTCCAGTATTTTTTCCGTCAAACAAACTTTGGTACAATATTTTTTGTCAAGATATATGTTTTGTGATTTATCTTTCTTTATAACTTAATGTTTTATCTGTTGCATAATCTATTTTTAACAAGTTTTATTGCTTTTTAATAGCTATACACTGTCATGATTTAATGTTTTCTTTATTATTTTTGTAAGTGTAATTATCCTCATTTCCCTCTCAATATCTACCAACTTCTGCTAGATATAAAACCCTTAGTTGTTAGGTCTAATCTTTTATTTAATCTTTTAGATTCATTTAATTATCCAATTTGACTATATGTTCAAGGAACCTACAAGTCAATGAATGTTTGTATAAAGACAAGAACAAGGTGTCCATTGACTTTGAAGAATGTGTTTATGTATAAGACTCTATGTTTGAATTTGCTTTCTATTCATGCCTTGGATATTGCCTCCGAATATTACAATTATTTTGATAATGGAAGATGGAGATTCATCGATGGACCAACAATTGTTGCTCAATGTAATATTTATAATAAAATGTATATGGCAAAAGTGCAGTTGGTCATATATGAGAAGAGTGTAGTTAAAGATAAAAAAGAATTTCAAAATTGTGGCTTAAATGAATAGCTCAAGTGCTTGAAAAAGGATTGGGAAAGAAGTATTATGATAGTTTTGTTAAGGACTTTGCCATATATGGAGGAATATTGAATGAAAAACATGGTTGTTTAATATATATTAAACAGAAAAAAAAACGTTTCCTTTCTTTCTTTCTTTCTTTCTTTCTATATATATATATATATATATATATATATATATATAAGTTTATATATTCGATGTAAATAAGTATATAGATTAAAAAAGAACCCAGATGGCGATGTAGCATGCTATAAGTCGGGCTTGTCCTGGTATTATATTTGTTGTTAATATACTCTCTTAATATATGCACAAACCATCCATCTTTCATTGGGATGTTGTCAAGAGGATATTAAGATAAATTAAGGGCACTATTGATTAGGATTATTTTTTAACAAAGAACCATCTACATCTCTCCATGCCTTGCTGACATGGATTGGGCTAATAAAACTGATGACAAAACATCCACCTCGGCTTATGTTGTCTTCCCTGGTACCAATCCAATATGTTGGAGCTTAAAAAAACAACTTATTGTTGCAAGATCTTCCATTGAAGTATAATATCAGGCCATTGCGTCTACCTCTGCGGAAGTTAATTGGCTAACCCAGCTTATTTAAGAACTTGGTTTTCCATTATCCTGAGCTCCAACTATTTCTTATTATGATAATGTTAGGGCCACATATCTTTGTGCTAATCCAGTATTTCACTCTCTTATGAAACATATTGTCAGTGATCAAGTTGCCGAACATTTAATACGAGTTTCTCACGTTCACTCAACTGATAAGTTGGCAGATTCTCTCACAAAACATCTTCCAAGAAAAAACTGTTTCAAACACACCGTACCAAGCTTAGCATTCTACCAAATGGCTTGTGCTTGCGGAGGCATGATAGAATGGAAAAGGGAGAAGTTGATGGATCTTGATTAGAAGCATGGATTACGGATGATATGTTGTTATCTGATATGCTGCTCCTAATATGGTGTTTTTGGCTTCTAGGAATTGTATGATTGATTGAACAAATCTCGCTCAACTAATTATGCTTAGCAAAGATACTTATTTGCCAATATATATATATGAATGGATTTGGTACTTAGTTGGTGTTATGTATTCTTGAATAGGTATTTCAAAAAACGTTGAGATTGATTTATTTTTTTTAATCCAAAAGAGTCGTCTCTTGGGATGAAAAGAATTATTTTTAAAACGGGAGCGTCAAAAGACGTATTGCTTCGTATGATCTTGTTTTAAGTTACTCTTTGCCATTCACCAAACCCCAAGTACTGTATTGTTTCTAACTAAGCCTTTCGCCTAAGAGAATAAGTGTCTCTTTGGGTAGCTTTTGTTGTTGAAATTTTAAAAAAGTAGATTTTAAAAATACGTATTTAATTAAAACAGTTGTAAAACAAAATTTTGCATGTAAAATAAATAAAAAAAATTGGTCATGAATTGACAGATAAATGATTTGGCTTTCACCAATTACAGCTTAATTCTTCGTGTCAAGTTGGCTAGCCGCCACTACCGCCAAATTAAATGCAACACCCACTGATTTGTGTCAAAGCAAACCACTAAACAAAACAAAAGGAAGCTCCCACTGAAACCCCAACACTCACTTTATTTATAGAGAGAGAGGACATGGGACACTTCTTACTCTCCTTCATCTATCCATCTCCAAAAACAATGTCTTTCGTGGTTTCTAAAGCCCCGCAATCTTTCTCGGAAAACGAGAAATTGAATCTTAAGCACCGAGAAGTCGAAGACAACCAAGCACTCACTAACCCTATCAGCAACCAGCTTCATTTAAAACCAGCAGTTCATGCCATGGAGAAAGATGTTATTCTGAAACGTATCCGCCACCATAAGAGCGTAAACAAGGTCAAGAAAGCTTTCCAAGCTCTGGCTGCAAGCAGCTTAGACCAAGAAAACATGGCGTCAGCATACCAACAAAAGTGGCTGGACCCTCATGATGCGTTCTCCTCACCTTGAATGTGGCAATTTTGTTTTCATTAATTAAATATGATTGTACACTGCTTGATTAAAGCTTCATTCTGACCAGGTAAGGATATTGTAACCTGCACGTTTATGATTGCTGCATAAATTATCTTTTAAATTGACGTTCCTCCATTGCCATGTTTAGTATCAGTATTTTAGCTTCTTTTTTGACAATTAGTGCGCCTCTGGAGCTGTCCCTCAGCAAGATCTCCATAAAACATGAGCATTTAAGCAGAACTGATCCTCTAATCTATGTAGTCATCGAAACGACTCAAAATCAGAAGCGATGATAGGTTATAATAAACTAGTCTGTAAGCCTTCAAGGTATGGAACTTCTTACAAGGTAAACTGCTTTGTTCAGCAATTGCAGTTTAACGAACTTCCCTCGAAGAACATTTCTCTCTGAATTTAATGTAAGCTCAAGCGTCAGAGAGACTCGAGTGCCCATAATGCATTTGGGGTTAGTTTGCTTCGAAACTCTCGAGTCATATTTTATAAAATCTATCATGGTTGGTGTGGTCTCGGATGATAAAGCAGCTATGGTGTATGCGACGGCAAGTTTAATCACTAATCAAAGAGAAGAAAAGTACAGGAAACTACCATTATATGCATGCACCGAGTAGATTAATCTAAGAGATTGAATCCAGCAAGACACCAAGATTAAAATAATCCGTAGATGGCAGGATCAGAGGGCTTCTGAGTGATTCTACAAATTTGTTTATAGGAGGAGACTCCATATCCAGAATGCAGTGGTCCCTTTTGAACGATTAACCTGTATTTTCCAGCAACAACGAGACACCAATATGTTCTATCGACTTTTGAAGTACCAATGAAGAGAAGAGAAGAGAAGAAGAGGGGTTGGAATCCAATAGGTGTAGTAGTGCCTTGAGATTCAAAATGGGCAAAGATTTGAGGAGGTCAGGAGGCCCCCCGTGAATTGGTCAGATTGCCGTAAACAATTTCTCCAAAACAGATTAAAAATTCATAATAATCAACAATCAATCTATGGAAATCATAAAATAATTCAATGATATAACACAAAATGCGGGCGTTGATGTGTCGACGCAACTCAATTTTGCATGCGCTTTAGCGGATTTGATCATCATGTAAGAATTACTATGGCGTAATAGCTTGAAATAAGCTTTGGGCAGTTGAGCAACTCGCTTTGCCTTGCGCTCTCTTTTTGAGTGGCTCCGCATCCATGTTTACAAGTGAGTAAAAAATTTAAAAAATTAATTTAATTAAAAAAACAAAAAAAAATAATTGTAAAATCAAATCATGAAAAAACACTGATTAAATCAATTAAAATATTTTAAAAAATATCTAATACAATTCAGTTTTTGATTTTATAATGTTTAAACCAAGCAATCCGAACCAAACCAGTTCAGTTTAGAAATTAAAAAAAAAATAAAGCTTTGTAATAGACAATAACTCATTAAGTCATTAACCCCCCAGCAGACTAACTTAGCACAGCCACCCTTTCCCTCTAAAAGTTTAGAGACACAGACACGCGGCGCCACTATACCTTCTCAATCCTTAATCCACACTTCACACCCAATTCCAAGATCTTCATCAGTCATCAAACAGACTCATCGTTATATATAGCTAGCTAAAATGATTTTCTAGCTATTTTTTAAATTAAATAATTATTTTTCTATGAATTTTATCTTTTAATATTAAGTTAATTGATAATTGAATCTTTTAAAAAAAAACCAAGATTTTATTTGTATATTTTCAACTTGAGTTGGCCAAGATAAATTCAATATATTATCATCTCAATAATAAATAAAAATATTGTTCAGTATATCACTGTATCAGTATTTTTAAAAAAATATATCATTTAATAAATTTTAAATTCATGATTTTTTTTTTGGTAAGAACATGTATAAAAATTACCAGCAAGTGTAATATATAACTAACATAGGGAATGTAAGAACAGTAAAATCAACTTTTCAATAATAACATAACTAACAATAACGACAGGAATCTAGGATTACTAATAGTGTTTACAGCCTTGGAAAAATAGAAAAAAAAAAGTTAATGTTCCATGCATGTTATTAACAAAAACTCTAAAACCTGAGAGTTTCACCGTGACAGTACAGTTTACTGTAAATTAATTAATAAAATTACCATGTTACCTTTGAATGGAAAAAGATAAAGTCTTTTAGGAGGGGTGTTTCGGTTTTTTTTCACTGGCCCCCATTGACCATTAAAAGATTCTAGGGGTTGTTTACATCTTTTAAAAATTTTCAGCATAATAAAAAATGCTTCTTTATTTCTAAAATCAATAAAATTTAGAATTCTTGATTAAGAATTTTTTTTATTTTTAGTAAGTTTCTTAACAGTAAAAATATTTATTTTCTCCTAGAATAAAAAAATTATTGGGCTGTTGGATAAGGGTATTTTAGGGTTTTCAAGTATCCATGTACAATGAAAGTATAACTTTAACCTTGAAAAAGGCAAATATAAACTTTGTATTTGAGGGTATTTTTGTACTTTCATACGAGTATTTTGTGTAATTGTTAAGGTCATGATGGGCATTTTGGCCTTTTCATATTGTTTTCAATTTTTTTAATGAGAAAAACTGAACACAAACTAGTGAGTGGGTGACATCCGCACCATTTAGACGACACGTGTGACACCACCCGGTGGCCAAAACTAGGTAGATGCGTCACCGTGTCTTCTTCCATATGGAGTGACATGTGGCAACTTACGGTGATCAAATTGTCGTCTGTGGTCGTTTGATTTCCCCCTTTTCTTTTCTCTCTCCTAACAGGTAATGTACAACATTGTGCTTTTTGTTTCTTACATTTTAATTTTAGTGCTCATTGTTTTAATTTCTTATTTCATTCTTTTTCATTTATAAAAGTTTTTTTTCAATTTAGTCCTTCAATTACAATTTCTCGTATGTTTTTTTTTTTTAATTTCAATTCTCATTCTTTTAATTTCTAATTTCATTCTTATTCCTTTTATAGAAGTTTTTTTTTTCAATTTAGTCATTCAATTGCAATTTCTCATATATTTTGTTTTTCATTTCACTCCTCGTTTTTTTAAAAAAATTCTCTCCTTGGCATTTTGTTGAAGTTTTTTTGGCTTTTCCTTTCATCCTTCAATCAATTTTTTTGTTCTACCCTTTTTCTTTTTATTTATTTTTCCTTTTATTAAACTACTTTTTATTTCAATTTAACCCTCCAATTGAAAATTTATAACTCTCTAATTAATATTTTTTTTCACTCTTATTTGTTTTAGATTTTTTTGTGTAATTGGTTTTTTTTCTAGTTTCATCTTTCGACATTTAATTTGTTAGGAATTCAATTTCGTACAATCTTATCGTTCTATATTATTTTTTTAATATTGGTTTTGTGATTATTTTTAATGTTTTTCTATGGATTTATCTTGGTTTCATAACCTAGATCACGGGTTTTGCATGCCTTTTTTGAATATAAGTTTTTTTAGTTGTTCAATTTCTGTTTGATTTTTCAAGATATTATTCTAATTCATCTATAATTTTTTTATATAAATGAAGTTTATTTTTTAAAATAAAAAAATATTCATTTTTAAATAATATTGCTAAAGTGTTTGACCTTGCATAATAGTTTTTATAGTATGAGTTTATTCAGTCAATTTCATTTATATTTATCTTTTAAGATATGAGTTTTTTAGGATGTGAATTTATCTTTCATTGATTTAAATAAATAAATTCAGTAAAAACAATAGGGTGAATGTCTCATTTTATGTGATTGAATATCTTGATCTGTATTCATCACTCGATTTTTTCTGTTTTTGTGTTGGTTATTGTGAAGGATTTTTTTTATTTACATAAATAGTTATCGATTTATTTAATTAGATGGATTTAACTTTTATTGATTTAAATAAATAAGTTCAGTAAACATAATCGGGTGAATGTCTCATTTTATGTGATTGAATATCTTGATCTGTATTCATCACTCGATTTTTTTAATTTTTTCTCAGTTATTGTGAACGAGTTTTTTTATTTACATAAATAGTTATTAATTTATTTAATTAGATATTTGTATATACTTTTTAATTTATACTTTAAATTTTTATATAAAAAACATATTAAAAATAGACGCGGATGAAATTGCTAGTATTCCTGGAACTGGAGAACACTCTTTTATTTTTTAATAGACTTCCATTTCTGCTGATTATTGATTTGCTACCGACCTAAATCCGTTTTCCTCCAGTAAATGATGGACAGATGCCTTCTCTGCATCCATGCAGATTGTTTACCCTTTTCTCCACCATGTCCCGGTTCATGAAGTGGAGGCGCAGCCGCGCAGGTGATGTGTGCACTGAGATTTATTGAAGGTAACCATCCCAACCAGAATTTTCTCAGGCTTCAAACCATGCCCACTTCGCTACAGAAAAATTTCCGCCTTGCTAAAGAGGATGCCTCTACTTTTCACAGGTTTAACATCATCAAGGCATCTTAGCCAAAAGTCCAAGTCTTGCATGAATAGCACTTAAGAAGACTAATAAAATGTTTGGTAGCTATGTTTCGAAACGTGGTTGTGATTGTTTTTTAAAGTGTTTTTACTTGTAAATATGTCAAAATAATTTTTTTATTTTTTAATAATTATTTTTAATATCAGCGTATCAAAATAATCTGAAAACATAAAAAAATATTAATTTAAAGTAAAGAAAAAAAATAAAAAAATTTAAAATTTTTCAAAAACATTTTTAAAATGCAAAAACAAACAGGATTTTACGAAACTTAGTTAAAAAAAACATGTAAAAACTACTTCACAATAAATACGTTTCAAACTTAATTTTTTAGTGGATCTCCCAGTACAAAACGTAATTTGGTTTGTTATCAAATATTTTAGTATGTTTGTTGCATCATAAACACAAAAATAATTGAAAAACAAACGCAGCCTAAAAGGGCAAGTCACGATAAATCTTTCACCTCATGCTGGCACTACCAGCATAAACCTAAATGGGCAGTATTCTTCACTATCCTCGCATCAATTACATAGCTAAAGCCAAGTGTTTCCTGGGAAATTGCAAATGGGCCACGGCCTCACGTCAATAGCAACTGCCTAGGCAAAGCTTACTGCACTGCCAGAGTCAGCTCCTAATTTGTTAACAAAAAAGAACAATTTAACTCCAAAAAGACCTCCACAAATTTTAATGAAGCTTGAAGGGAGCCATACAGAAAAAGAAGGGTAGAAGAAAGTATGGGCAGCCAAAGAAGGAAAAGTCTGAAGCAAACCGCAAATCTTTAGTAGAGGAAGTCCTGTCAGAAAGCAATTTGGCAAATCAAAGTAGAATCCAAGAAAATTCAAGCGGTGCATGTTCTGCCAAGTAAATAGCATTTCATCAGTATAATCAGATTTTTCCCAAGGAATTCTACGTTTCATACTATCAATAAGCTTCTTTCACGCCAATTCTGAATATCATAGCCTTAAGAAGAACGGAATAACTTTAAAGCTTCAAAATTTGCTAATCAATTTCACAACATTTCATCAATACATAATAGTTCTCTTTTCAAGGTCTTGCTTGCTAAAATTTGAAACTAGTAGTGCAGAGAGCAGAGTAAGTACCTTGCTTTACTTTCTTTCTGGGTTTTTCTTATCTCTTCATCTTGTTGTATTCCCTGCAAACTTAGAATTTTTTTCGTAGAAACATTAAATTGAAAAGCTAAAAAGAATAAATTTTGAAACCTGCTCTGCTGTGAATTCCTCAGGTGCATCCGATACCGGACTTCTCTGCCCGACATTT
Source organism: Populus trichocarpa (assembly GCF_000002775.5). NCBI lineage: Eukaryota > Viridiplantae > Streptophyta > Magnoliopsida > Malpighiales > Salicaceae > Populus > Populus trichocarpa. The sequence continues at coordinate 10,082,868 of NC_037289.2, read as the reverse complement.
CAGGTTTCTTTGTTAGGTTTTGACTTTTGGAGGTTTCTCTCTGGGGTTTTGAGGTTTAAGGATTTAGTATTTTGGTCTATGCCTATGTCCGTGTCTCATGAAAGTCAGGAAAGAAGGAACAGGTAACCTCTCATCGATCACTATTCAGAAGCACCGTCCACTTTTGTCTCTCAATTTTTTTTTTTTTTTTTTGCTTTGGTCATCCACCTGTAGTTTCTTTCAATTTGGACCTCAAATATTCTTTTGTTATTGTTTTGAACTTTTTTCATTCTCTTTAAATTACATGTTTGTGTAAGCCCGAGCTCTCATAAATTGTTTTGAAACCGAATGTCGATTTTGCATGAAAAAGTTCTAAATGATTGTTAAAGACAAAATTAAAATAACAATGACTAGAAATGACATTAAGAACAATTGACAATCTTTTTCCCATGTTTTCTGTTCAAGAGGCACGTAAATCTACGTTTTGATTCCTCGATTCTAACATCTCACCTTATATTTTTCATTTGTTTCATGATTCGATTCCTAGACATTTAGAGAGAAGCAAGAAAGTCATTAAAAATTTAAAAAAGGAAGAAAGCTCTTGAGCTACTAATAACTTTGATATTGATATTTTTGTTTTAGAGAAATAAATTTAATAGAGATAATTTTCACTTTTATTAATGCTAGAAAATTTACATCATAGCTTGAAAATATTTTTTATTTAATTTAATTTTGAGTTTTATTGAATGAATAATATTTGTTTTTGTTATTAGATATGGTTCTATAAAGCCATCTACGTTGCTTGCTTGGGTTAGCAAAGCGTCGTCCATCAATTTTAATTAAAAACTAAAATGAGTGACATGTTATTTGTTCTAAATTATTTTTTTGTATTTTTAAATTTTTTTGATATATTAATATCAAAAATAATTTTTTAAAAATAAATAAATATTATTTTAATATATTTATAAAATAAAAATACACTTAGAAAAATAGTGCATTCTCAAACATAACTTAATACTTCGTACTTGAATTTTTACGTGGGACAGGTAAACTTGCGAGTGCAGCAGTTAGGTGAACTTCCATACATTTTGTCGTAAACCGAATTTATCTATATTGGGCCCACATACATTTATAATCCAAGCATCTTATTTACAAGAATATCGATTATATTAAACAATAATGGTCGTGTAATTTTGTCATCAACACGGCATAGACTGACACCCGTCATGCCAGTTTTCTCCTTCGAAAATCGAAAGTCCGCTGATTATGTCATGAATATTTTAAAAGATTCTAGAAACAAAACTTTATCCTGGAAAGGTTTGCATATGTAATGATACCGAAATCAATTAGTAGAATTTTTTTTTGAAAATAACCACAAAATCAAATTTAAAAAAACAAAAGTAGAATGAAAAAAAATAATAAAAGAAAATGAGGAAAAAAGGATTCCTAACTCTTAAAACTTTTGACTCGTGTTATTAAATCAGAAGCACGATAAATAAAAAAATCATGAAACCCAATCCCAAACAAGTCAAACATCAAAGGATGTAACCGAGAAAAAAATCAACAACATAAAAAATTATAATTAAAAGAATGAGAGTGAAAATCAAAATAAAAAATAAATTTAAGGGCATCAAAATAATTTAAATTGGATGGTTAAGTTGAAAAGAAACAAAATCTTAAACAAATGGAAAAAAAAAAAAAGAATGAGGGATAAAACGAAAAAAAAATAAAAAAATATAAACTTTGATTGAAGGATAAAATAATAAAATAATAAAATTTTAACAAAAGAGCCAAGAGTAAAAATGAGAAATCAAGAAAATGAGGAGCGAATTGAAAAAAATAATATCTGACAAATTGTAATTTAAGGATTAAATTGAAAACATAAAAAACTTTTCTAAAGGGAAAAGGAATGAAAATAAGCAATAAAAAATATAAGGACTAAAATTGAAAAACAAAAAGAAAAGATAATAGACATGCACTTTCTATGGAAGAGAGAGAAAACAGGAAGAAAAAAAAAAAAACAACCATCGACGACAAACCACTCATCATCCACCATCACGTGTCACACTAAGAGGAAGAGAAAGCGATGGCACTTCTAATGACACAACATAAGGCTAGATTTGGCTACCAGGTGAGATCACACATGCCGTCTAAAAGGCGCGAACACCACCCACGTGCTGGCATATAATAAAAATGCACCAGCAATTTTTGCGGTTTTAAAATTAAAAAAGCAATGTAAAATTATCAAAATATGAAAATAACAAATAAACTAATGTGAAAGGACTTAAACACCCCTAAAAGCATAACTTATTTTTTGTCTTTTCTAAGGGTAATGGAGTATTTTAATTGTAGCCTAAGAAGGGAAAGATAAAAAAAAAAACCTTAGACAACAACTCAAGTATTTTTTGACCTTGGGGTAAAAAGGTGTTTTTAATGTTTTAAATTTTGTGAAAAGACAAACAGGATTGGCCAAAAGTTCTAAATTTTATTGATCTTGGGAGTATAAAAATATTTTTATTATAAAAAAATATTGAAAAAAACTAATATACCCCTCATCAGCTTTCTAGTGACCAATGAACCTATATAACGCCTTATATGTTCTGGTTGATATATATATATATATATATATATATATATATATATATATATATATATATATAGAGAGAGAGAGAGAGAGAGAGAGAGAACTTAAATAATACCAAAACTCAAATAATTCTTCTTTTTCCTTTGAACAAATCTATCATATTCGATTGAAAGCAAGTAAGCAACACACTGTACACACGCAATGATTTGTGATATTTGACCAATATGCAATGGATAGGTCTACCACTAGGTTTTAATTGATTATAGCAAACGATTTATATATAAATTATAATCTTGTAAGAAATAGTTGTGGTGTTCTAGAAAGGAATATAGTCCTTCATCTTCCGAGTTTACTAGAAGATAGAGCTCGCGCTTCACTACTACCTAGATCAAAAGCCAATTATTATATCAAAAAATATGTGAGTGTTGTTATTTTTTCTACATGTGATAAAATATTTGAAATAGAGATAAAAAAGAAAAACTTGACTGATGTATCAAATCAAATTAATCAGCCACCATATTTGTTGATAAATTAAAAAAAAAAATCGATGAAGCTGGTTTGACCTAGCGAATCAAAAGCAAAATAGTTGTCTTGTTCAAATGATGATCTAGTTAAAAACAAATTCATGCCGTTTTCATCGTAGCCTCTATTTGGCCCTAGCTTAAATGTGAAATAACAGATTGTCAAAGGATTAAATCATACAAAAATAGAGAATGAAATTAAAAGATGGCGACACGTTGTACTGACCTGGTAATGGACATGACAACAATGAGTTAACCTGATTGGACAATCTGTGTCTTTCTATTTTTTTTCCTTATTCTTTTCCCGATTGGGCCTTGATTGAGTCTTAATTGATCTTTGGTTGGATTAAATTTGGAACTAAAATGAAAAGATTAATTAGAGCGAAATTTAAGAAATAACTAAATATTAAATAGTAAAACTGAGAAAACATGAACATAAAGAAAGGAGGGAAAAACCAAGCACGCTAGTGCAAATCTCTAAAATCTGGGTTAAATTTTCAAATCCACAACCCGTGAAATTCTAGACTCATATTCAACCAAGAAACTCAATTCTCAACCAATTTAATGTTGAATGATGAATTAAAAAAAAATAAACATTTCAATCTAAAATATTTGCAAAGAAAAAAAAAGCAATAAGGTGAATAAAGATGAAATTGAAATAAACATAAAATATTGAGGGATGAGATTGAAAAAATAAATTAATTAAGAAAATGATTCAAAACAAAACAAATAGCAATTAAAAAATGAAGATCAAATTTAATAGAAAAAAAACTAAAAAAGATAAAAATTAAAAGAGGATGACATTAAAAAGAAATTCTAATTTTATAAATTATTTCAAATAAAACAAATAGTAATCAAAAGAACAAGGACTAAACATGAAGAAAAAGCACATTGAAGGGTTGTTTCAAAAATTTGGATGGTTAGATGTTAAAAACAAATAGGAGAGAGAAAATAAAGAAAAACAATGTCGCTGACGCCATATTAAGGGTTAGTAAGCCACACACACCATCTAAAAAAAGAGGGGAAGTACTACTTGGATGATTCCAACTATATAAGTGGCGATCATCTTTGGTCACCGTAACGTACTACAATTGCCACTTGAAAAAAAACATAGCGGCAAACGTGCTAGTGCATTGAATTCCAACAACTTTTTATTTTTAATCATATTTTATAATTATTAAAATATTAATTTTTCTCTAAGTCAACCTGATAATAACAAAAAAAAAAAACAAGATGAAAACACAAAAAAACCCTACGTACCAGTTAAATAATTTTGCTTTTAAAGGTAATTGAGTCATTTTATTGTGCTTAAAAAATAAAAAATAAAAAGACCCTAGGCAACAGTTAAATAAATTATACTTCTAAGGATAATTTAGTCGTTCTACTGTGCTTAAAAAATTAAAAATACCAATTTAACCCCGATCAACTAAAGATGATTATTGGATCTTGCAAAAAGATTGCAGTGCCCCCTAATAGCTAGTTGATTGATTTTTTTAGGAAATGATAAAATGGTAATTATACTATTATGGTGAATAGTGATTTGTGTGTAGAAAAATAAGGAATTTACCTTGCATTACGCGCCACTTAAGAATGGTGAAGCAACAAGCACGCTAGGGCGTTGAACTTATGCACCAATAACTTTTTATTTTTTAATAAAATATAAAAAAATCCCCTATATACTAGTTAAATAATTTTTTATTTTAAAGTAATGTAGTTATTTGAATGCGCTTTAAAAAGTTAAAAAAGACCCTAGACCCAATTAAATAAATTATGTTTTTAAAGGTAATTTAGTTATTCTAATTTTCTTAAAAGGTTGAAAAGACCGATCTGATCTGACCCCGATCAATTTAAAAATGACTAATAAATTTTATAAAAAGACCATACTATCCCAATAGTTAGTTAATGTTTTTTTGAAATGACTATTGTAGTGAATAGTGATCTATGTTAGTAACACATTGAATTTGTCTTGTGTTTTAGCTTGTTTTAAATATGAGACATGCGACCAAGAGTTAGTTTAACATGTAGAAGTTAAATAATATAGTTTGGAAGGCTACACGCGTATTGTTTTTTTTTTTTTTTGAAATGTAATGACTCTTAAGCCACATGTCGTGGTGCCTCACAAACAACCGATGGAATACAAATCAACTATCAATCTATGACATGAGGAGCGATAAATAGATAAAATGAACTAATATTCTTAACGCTGCTATCAAAGGTCAAAGAACCTGAAATTAGGTGTGTAGGTGTGTAATTATCAAATTATCCAAATCTCATTGTTCTCCCCGCATACATTAAGGTTGCATGAAAATGAAACTTCTACACTGGTAAAATGAAAATGAAAATGAAAATGAAAATGAAAATGAAACTTCAACATTAAATTAAATTAAATTAAAAAAAACTAATTCTCCTCAGTAAATTAGACTTGTAATACTTTTCATTGTAACGGTGCAATTACTAAATTATCATTAAACAAAAAAACATTTCATTAGATCTTAAGGGTAAATTGGTTAATCCACCATGATACAATTGTGTTTAACATATTATATGGGGTTAGATTTATAATTGTCTATTTTTCTTGATTGGTAAAATGACTATTTTATCCCTAGAATAAAAAACTCTAATGCCTTTCACCCCATGTTGTTTTTTTAAAAGTAGTGTAATTACTTTGATGTTCTTAAAGACAAAACCAACTTAATTCCCTCACATAGCTTTTTGGTAATTTTACATTGGTTTTATTGTAAATGTGGAGGTTACTTAGGGTCGTTAATGTAATTGACATATAGTAAATATTATTAAAAACATTGCTGGAGATTGCAATTCACGTGCCAGCGTGTGGACGACCCACGCACTGTTTAGGAGGCACATGTTGGGCTGTCCAACCACCGAACAACGCTTTCCAGGGCGGCGTTTGAAAGATCTAAGGGACCCCTACACAATAGGGCAACCATAAATGCCTCTGCTTTGGTGTTGACAACAATCTCTTCTTTTTTTTTCTTCTTCTTTTTTTCCTCCTTGAATTTAGCGTCAACCCCTTCAATCTTTTTTTCTTCACGTTTGGTCCTTGTTCTTTTGATTATTATTATTATTATTATTATTTTAGAATAAGCTAAAAAATTATAAATATTTTTCAGTTTCACCTTTATGATTTTTTAATTTTTCAAATTTGGTTATCATTATTTTAATTGCTATTTATTTTATTTGCGATTATTTTTTATAATTGTTTTTTAAATCATCATCATTGGGTTTTTTTCTATCAAATTTTATCCCCAATTTTTTCTTGCTATTTGTTTTTTTTTCTTTTTCAAGTTTTTTTTTAATATTTTTTCCATGATCTCATCTTTTAAAATTAAATTAGTTGAAAATTAAGTTTTTTAATTTAACCCAGGTCTAGGATTTCATAGGTTGTGAATTTTAAAGATTATACAAGGTTTACGAGGTTCATTCATGTTTACTTGGTTTTTTTCCTTTTTTAAAATAATTTTACTTTGTTATTTTTTGTGGTTTGCTTTCTTTAGGTTAACCCCGTACCATTTTTTTTTTAATTTCACCTACATACCATTTTTAATCTATAAATAATCTATCAAATTATAATTTTTTTTCAATCTATCCTCTATGATTTTTTAATCTTTAAAATTTGTTCCTCATTCTTTAATTTTGTCAAATTGCAATTTAATTTTATTCGGGTTTATTTTTTAAATTGTTTATTTTTCAAATTTCATCCTTGGTTTTTTTTTTTTTATCAAATCTTATCCTAGTTCATTTTGTTGATTTTGTTTTGCTTTTGCAAGTTTTTTTTTATTAATATTCTTTCCACGATTTCATCCTTCAAAATTAAACTCATTGAGAATTAAATTTCTTAATTTAACATTTGTCTAGGATTTTACGAGTTGTGAGTTTAAAAGATTAGACCAGGTTTAGAAAGTTCGTTCGGGTATGGTTTTCCCCCCTTCTCCTCTTTTTAAGCTAATGTTTTGTTATTTTTTAACCTCTTTTTCTTTTTTAGTTTTGCTTTATTATTTTTTTCAGTTTGCCTTCTATTGGGCTAGCCCCCTACCATTTTTTTCAATTTCACTCCTACCATTTTTTAGTCTATAAATAATTTATCAAATTACAAATATTTTTTAATTTCACCCCCTGTAATTTTTCAATCTTTCAAATCCAATCCTCATTCTTTAAATTGCTATTTTTTTTGTTTGGGATGATTAAAAAAAACTTAAATTTCATCCTCAAGTTTTTTCTATCAAATTTTATCTTTATTCTTTTTGTTGCTATTTTGTTTTTGCTTTTGCAAGTTTTTTATAAATATTTTTTAATTAAGTCATTTCTATTCTTATTATTAATTAATTCATTTATCTATTCTTATTATTTTTAATTAAGTCACTTCTAAATAAAAGTATCCATCAAATAATATAATTTGCATAATTGTTTTCTCAAAAGTCATCTCACTTTATTTATTCATCTTCAATGTGTCATGATTACCACTACTAAAAAATAAGGCTATTAGCAACTACCCAATTCATTGCAGATAAAACTAAAATCCATTGCCAAAACAATTAGCAATGGAATCAGTAACGAAAAATATCATATGAAAATTTGTCATTACTGATTTAGCAATGGATTATTCATTGTTGATAATCATCAACATAAAACTTTGTTGCTAAAAATTTTGTACTCATCACTATCACCACCACCACCATCATCACTATCACCACCACCACCACCACCACTATCATCATCACTATCAACACTTCTAACCTTTTGTTACTAAATATATCATTGTTGAATTGGTTTTTAGGGAGGTTTAACTGGATGAATCAAGGGCTTAATTATAAGAATATTGAAGTTTGATGAGCAATTAGAGACTTGATTGAAGAAATCCAAAGTCAAGAACCAAACTAAAAAGGAACGTGATGCAAAGGCTGAAATTGACCAAATCAAGGGCCAAATTAAAGAAAATTGAAAGCTTAATGGTCAATTAAAGGTCAAAGTGCATAATTCAAAAAACAAGAACCAAGATAAAAATGGTGCTAAACTTTGAAGCTGATGATTGAGTTTGAAAGAGGTGGAATTGCATGAAATTAAGAGTTTGAGAGACAATTATGGATGCAATTAAAAGTAATTGGAAGAACATTGATTAAAATGAAATTTGTCAAATCCCAAATTAAAAACTCAAATTTTTAGGGTTTAACCTAGACGACGCGTCGTTCAGCTACTATTTAGCTTCTTCTTCAGCAGTTTTGGCTGATCGAGTAAGCACCTTTAAACGAATGAATATGGCGTCTCTAAACACCTATAGGGTTGTAACCACCACCATTCAACCACGAAACACCTCCTCTACAAAGATCATCTACTCCAATCAAACATTTACGTTCTATTTTCTTCAACGAACTCAATAACATCTTGTCCTTGATCTGCTATCACTGCATTTTCAGATTCTCGACTGATCGAGTTGACATCTTTAAATGAATAAATGTGAAGTTACAGACCTCCAAAATGAGCAAGAATGGCTCCAATTACAAAGTATGCTTCTCTACCAAGTTTAGGTGGTCTTCGATGACATTTACATTGTAGTTGCTCTAGCGAAGCCTTGAAATTAGTCAACTCAGTCATCCTTGACTTAGCTACCCAATTATGTAAAACCACTCTACTTTTTCGTGTGTTCACACTTAAAAATTCCTAGAGGGTTCTTTTAAGGGTCAGAAAGTTTTCATCCAAAATCAGAAGGTGAGGGATGCATGCCTTTATCTCCAAGCAAAAGAAAACCACCTAAGAACATTTGTTACAAAACCACAATCCCAAAACCATTAAAGGACAAAGGTTCTAGCTGTTAACATTTGTCCAGAACCCTCTCATTTTGATTAGAGGGTTAAGCTTTGATCAATCTATATTTGAATCTATCAAGAACCCTAACAAAACCCTATAAATACCCTTGGGAAAATGAAAAAAAAGGAGAGAGAGGAAAAACATGGAGAAACACACTGTGAAAATATCATGGTGTGAGGGTTCAAGAGCCTAACATAAAAGGTCTAACAAAGCTTTGGAAGGAAAAAATAGTGAAAGGTAAAAAAAGGAAAAGAAGAAGAAGGAAAACAACAGTCTATAACCAGCAAGCTTGGAGAAGGTATAACCATGTAAAAGTTAAAGGGTGGAGTCCATGTGGCCTACATATTCATATTTTCTTAATGTTTAAACCTGTTTTGATGTTATTTGAGCTTATCTTGTATTTTTTTGTTTGATTTTGGTGCTAGAATAATATGATGTTTTTCGGCAGAGTATGTTTTGTTTTTGTTCTTATTTTAAACATGTTTTAGATTGCTTAAGCTTTCATTATAATAGTTTGTTTTAGTTTTGGTCAATAATGTGTTAGAGAGGCTTACATTAAATGCATGATTCTTGGTTTTGATGCTTGTTTGATTTTGTGTTTTTAGCCCAATAACATGTTGATGATGTATTTGAGGTATGATTGATGTTTGAATTTTTCTTGTAATAAAACAATAAGTTGCTTTTATTTGTGAGTTAAAGATTTTGAAAGCATGTTGATCAATATAATGTCTTTTAATGCAAGTTTATGGTTCATACAAGTATGTTTTGGCATATATATGTTAAAAATGTCAAGTCTTGAATCCAAATAGTATAAAATATAAATATGTTTATTGTTTAGCTTTGATAGTTTCGAACTTTGGAACTTCATACATGTTATTGATGATTTGATGTTATTTGTTAGTTTTTTAGATTCAACTATGCATAGTATTGGTAATGTGATTTGTGAGGACAAAAAAAAACATGTTTCAGAAGCCTAAGAAATCAGTTTTGGGGTTTAACAGTAGGCTGGGATATTTTTGGTTGTTGGGTTCGATTTCTTCATGTTCTTGAAAAGAATATTGCCTTAGCCTTATGATTTGGATCAACTTTTGTCCAATTCTTTGCACTAAACCATTTAGGCAACTTGACTAGTAGATAATATAGGGTTTATTTGCATCAATAACAAGTTTCTGGGGGTTTTAATCCTAGAGTTTTTATTTTGAACCGAAACTCATTTTGACAAAATTGTGTTGATTCTTTGATAACTGAGGTGAATGAATGCTAGATTATAGACCCTTGCATGATTTTGAATAAAAACCCTACCCTTGATTGCATGAAAACTTGTCTAAATTAAAATTTGTGTTTGCTAGGTTCTTGATGAATGTTCTTTGTGTTCTTTACGATTTGAGTGTTTGATCTGTTTTTTCTGTGAAAATTTTTATGTTTTGTGTTAATTTTCAACTTTTATTTTGTTTCAGTTTAAATCTTTGTTTTGATTTAGTTTTTGGGTAAAACCTTGGTTTTCGATTCATGGTTGAACAAGTGTCTTTAGGTCAAACTGTTTAATTTTGTTTTAGGTCAAATACTTAAGGATTTGTTTGTTCGAACAACTTTTTGTTAAAGATTTTTTTGGTTTAAAAAGATGTTTGACAAACACACCCTTAAGTCCATTTTGACAATTTTATAAGGAAAGAAAAGATGGTTTTGCCAAACATGGTCTTATATAAATAAATAATAATAAAATTAAAAAAAACCAAAAAATAATTTTTTCTTGTTGCATATGGCCCAATCCTTACAAAAAAATGTATTTTATTTAAACAATGAGAGAAAAATGTTTTCAACATTATTTTAGAAAGTTCTTGTGTTTTTTCTTTGGAATTTATAATAAGGTTGTAAATTTTTTTAAATATTTGACCAATATTTTAATAACTCTAAAAATTTTAATTCTTGAAAATTATTGGTCAACATTATGATATAAATGCTAGACCTACTAGTAAGCTGATATTTAAGTACCAAGAGTTTACTAGAAAATTCTCAGAATTATTTTGGATATTCATCAATTTTAATTGATAGTATTTTTCATCACAATATACAAGTTGTGGAAAATATTTTCGCCTTCCAGGATAGGTAAACTCTGTCAGGGCATTTACATGGATTCTTTTTATAAGAATTTACCTGAGCTTATGAGCTCATACTAAATTCAAAATGTCATATTTTTTCATGAGCGTAAATCGTTGTTCTAAGCCATTGACGGACCACTAGTTAGGAATCCATTAACACCTTTAAACCATATCCAGACCACATAATGCAGCTTACCTCAGGTAAGATGCGATAGAGGTGCTAATATCTTTCATAGCTACAATCAGTCCATTACATTGGAATTTCATATAAGATTAGTCCTACCAAGTCTTCTAGTGACCCTGAACCAAATAACTAGGTGGCGACTCCTTGATCCCAACATTGCAACGCCGCGCACACACGTGCGACATGCATGATATGGAGACATGAATAGTCTCTAAAGTCATGGTGTCAATGATTCTTAATGAAAAGTATCACATTTGCTTCTCTACTTTAATAAAACCTTTACTAGTAGGATTTCTAGGTTTGTATCATGAACTTACACAAAAGTCACAATTTATTTTCATTGCATATAACCCATAATGCAACATACAATAATTAGGAAACACATCATATTTCTCATAACCAAGTCCAAGTTACCTCATAAGTTTTTTGGCATCATAAAATTTGAAACCGAGTTTTTAGCATCTGACATACAACTTTTTCTAAAATTAGTAAATTTATTGAAGGCAGTCTGAAAATTTAAAGTTGACTTCATACTAAATAATTGTACATAAGCAAATGATTTGGATTGCTTGGCACACCCATCCACAAAGGTTCTTCCGCAACTTTCAATAATTTATAAAAATCAGTTACCTCTGAATTTGAAAGTTCATCTACTATTGTACATGATTAGAAACACTATCATTAGAGTATGTATCTCCAACCCTCATTGCATCCAAAAAAAACTTCCTATATGGATTTTCTAGATAAACATCATTTACAACATGACTAATCCTAATCGATGAAGGTTTGGCCAACATTGGTTATGTGACATAAGGCTCCCTATGTACAGTCCAATTTTCACAACAAGGTAAAAAATCTTTCTGTCAATAAGTTTTTAAAAATATCATCATCTTTTACGAACTTCTGATTTTTGCACCTCACATAAAGATATCTAATTTTTCCTCGGATATTTTTTTTATAAATTGAAAATGCAAAACTGATAAATCTTTTAACACTCGGAATGTATTCAAGACGAAGACAACCATCCATAACACAACAATACATCCACGATTGATTATTCATATCAATCTAACTAACATAATAACACCAACAAACATTCTAAAAATATTCTAAAATGTTATTTAATTTAATATTTTTATTAATCTAAATTTAAAACACTATTTAATAAACTATCAAAACAACTTAGTTAATTACTAGTTCATATTTTAAAAAATGTTATTACACACTTACATTAACCCAACCATGTATAATATATACTTAAATCTTTTTTCCATCAACAATACACAATACTCCAAAGTAATCCGGTAGATTCAACTACAAATTATCATGAATTAACAATACTCCAAAGCTTAGCTCCACACTTACTTGAAAAAGAACAAGCTGGGATATGCTAATGAATCTGAAAGCCTGGAAATGAAAAAAATAAGAACAATTCAATTTACTTAAACAATTCTAGATAATCAATCAAAATCATATATATATATATATATATATATATATATATATATATATATATATATATATTGGATGCTTTTAACAAAAATGGTAAGTTCCATTTTTGTTAAAAGCATCCACTATCAAAAGTGATTAGAAATTAATTTGATTCAGAGGGAAGACTTATAAGGAGGGTTTTTTTAAAAAAAAAAAATTATGTTGGCCCTTTATAACTCAAAAAAAAAAAAAAACCAAAAAAACAAAAAGACATAAAAAAAGCCTAGGGTAGGCTGATAGGGAGGATTTTTTTATGCAAGTTACTTGGTCAAATATGGCTACCAGGTAAATTACAATGATCTGCTTAGGCAGGTAACATCAATAAAGAATTTTCACCTGGATTTGCTTCAATCAGGACAAGTGAAAAAAAATAAAACATGACAAGTAAAAAGAAAAAGATAAGTCTTCAATCTAGTCTTCATTAGTTTGGTTCTGGAGAGAAGAAAAATTGCAATTATTCTTGTCCATCTTTTGTTGTTGGCAAGGGCGAAGGCATGTTAAAGATTTGGGTGTGCTATAGCCTAGATCAAGATTTTATCGATATTTTTTTATTAATTTTATGTTAAAAACAAATGCGTAATTCTTGATTGAATTATCAAAAAAAATTGAAAATTTGCGTAGAGCTTTCTAATATGATGCTTTAACTTGGGTTAAAATTTCAGAATTTTTGAAGAAATTCTGAAATTTGATGAAAAATCATAATTTGACCAGTTTTACGTTATTGGGCATAATTTTCAATCCGACCATCAGATTGAGTTGAAATTTTACAAGGGATCTTAAAATATATTGAATACAATCTGGTTAAAATTTTAGGATGAATGGAACTTGGTAGTGCTAACAAAAAAAAAACCGTCAAATAAAAGCAAAACGACTCATTAAGGGTAAAATGATTATTTATCATTAAAAAAAAAAACAAATCAGCTCTTCCTTCCTTTTATATGTTACCGACTGAGCAGAAGCAGAATAGAAAAAGAAAGAAAAGAAAAGGCGAGAGAAAAAGAGAGAAAAGTAAGGGAAAAACATAAAAAAAATCCAAGAAAAAAAAATGTGAAAGAATAAACTTGTAAACTTACAAAGTCCAACTTATAAAACACTAATCTAAGAAAGAATCAAGTGAAAGATGGAGGAATTGAGAGAGGAAAAAAATTTAATTACTTTATTTTCCAGTTGACATGAGATTGTTATTTTATCCCGGTTGAGGAGTTGTTACAATATTGATTCAGATTCGATTATAAATGAATTATATTCCACAAAACATCAAAGAATGTAACTTCAATAGTGAGTTTATTTTTACTTTCAATTTAATTTTATGTACTTTTAAATTTATTTTTTAATATTTTGGATAGTGTAATTGAATTAAAACTTAACTATTAATTTTAAAAATTCATAAATATGAGTTAATAATTTATCTTCAAAAAAATTTATATATTTATTTAATAATTCAGGATAGAAAAAATTCATCTTTCCACTCTTGGTTGTTGGCTTATTCAAAATCGCCAGGCAAGAAAATGTAACTGATGCCAAATAATCTGTTGAAGCAGGAATGTGCAGACTTGACTACTGGAAAAAAAATAAAATTGCTAGAAAATCCTTTTCTCTGTAATTCTCTATGTATTAATTAGGGCGTAAATTAGTACAAATGCATTGCCAAACAAAGAAACCAACAACAAGAAGAAGAAATCCCAACATTGCTGAGATAATTTTTAAGATAATTTATTGCTTTTCAGCAACGAGTTTTCCGCAACATTCGATGCAAATAGCAGTATTTCTTGGTAGTGTTCTAGCGTGGTTTCTTTATTTAAAAAAACCCCCATTGGATTTAGTTGACTTTTAGCCTTCCCTTCCCTTTTCTTTAATTTTTTTATTTTTATTTTTAAGCTTTGATTATTTCTCTGTAAAGGAATGATCTTTGGTTGGTTCCACCATTTGAGTTCGGAATCCACAAATACGTAGAATTCCTTTCGTCCAAATAATAATAATAATAATAAGAAAGTCTTGAAATCATATAAATAGTTCGAATGGACAGAATAAACTCTGAAAATCACATGCTGGTGCAAGTCTTTAAAGCACACTATAACAAGTCGTTTGCTTATTTATTACAATAATAGCAAATAATAGCTAGAAAGTCTCATCCAATGAACTCACTCATTAAGAACATCTTGTCCTAGAAAGTCAAGACTTAATTTATTTACTCTAACTCGATTGGATGCGCGCGGTGGGGATATTTATTGATTAAACATTTAGAAATAGAGTTGAAATGTTTAGATTTAAATCACCTCGAAAGCATAGAAGAAAGAAACATTAGCAATCCTAAGCAATGGCGCAAGGGATGTATCCGGAGTCGAACTTTGAGAGTTTTCATATAGATTTTTTTTATACTTTTAAATATATTTCTAAATAAAAAACATTTTAAACCACAATCTCTATCATAATCTTATATATACCCATACGGAGTGGAACCTTTGAGTTTTGGGGGGCATGAAATGGGTGGTGGCTGCCTACTTTCCCCACCTTCATCAAAGCATATACAGAAATAAACAAAGGTAGTTAGATGCTGTCCACACATAGCCCATCTTTTCTTTTCTCAAGTCAAAATAGTTTCCCATCCTTTCCCGGTGTAAATTAGTGCCCCACACAAGGGTATTTGGGTACATTCAAGTTTGGAGCACATTGGCATGTTGGTCAACCCATCAAGACATGTCATGGGGGTGCTTTTTATTTTTTTAAGAAGCCACCCACCCGAAAGAAAATTCAAGAAATTTTTTTTTTAAAAAAAGTGTTTGTTCGAGTCAAAAAACAGCAAGAAGCAGTTTGAAGACAGCCAGAATTGGAAATTGCTAGGCAATTGCTGTTACTGCTGCAGGCATTGGAGAAGAATTTGGGAGGGAAACAGGAAATCAAGGCTAAGGTAAGCTTTTGTTGATTCATTGACCAAGCCCACGAAACAATTATTATTATTGTAGGACTGGCCATAAATGAACCTCTTTCTTCTATGTTATACCAACATTTATTGAATTTAGATGGCTTCCCAACGGCACCAAAACCTCAGCATTTAATCTCTACTTTATTGAGTTGTCACTGATTTCTCTCCTTGTAGCAATTAACAACAGAAAAGATTGAATCTTTGATGATGTCTTTGTGCCCTCATCTTTCTTCATGACCAAGCTGTTTGCAGTTTAATTTGTGATTTTTTTTTGTGGGTTCTGCAGCAAGGTAATGATTCAATTCCCTTCGAAGACAATAAAAAATGAGTCTTCGACAGGAAAGTTTGCTTCTTTTCATCACCTTCATCACGATTTTTATTGCTACCACAAGTCCTACAACTAAAGCTCAGAAGTCCGGCAGCAATTGTGCCTCTTCATGTGGGATTGGGAAATCAGCAAGAGTTGTCCCGTACCCTTTTGGTTTCTCAAATGGATGCCCCATCCAGTTAAACTGCGAATCAACTGAAGGTGAGATCAAGATTGGTGAATTTCAAGTCCAGAACATAACCCCAAATGGTATCTTGGTCAATCTTCCAGCAGACTGTAATCGTTCTATTGAAACAATCAGACCGCTTTTTGGTCTGAACTATGGTCCTTCTTGGCAAAACAGTTTGTTACTTCAAAACTGTAGCAAGCCTTCAAATAGTTGTGTTATTTCAAGAAGTCCGTTTCAGGGAGAGTTGCATTCGAAAAACTGTGAGGCTGCTAAAAATGACAACTTGAGTTGTTACTCACTACCGTACTCAGGTATTGATACTTTGAGTTATGAAGGTGTGAATTCAACTCAGTGTAGTTCTGTTTTCTCTTCTCTTGCTCTTGGGTCGGACAGTCCGGTTGTCTCTTTCCAGTATGAAAGAATTGAATTGGAATGGTGGCTTGAAGGTCATTGTCGGGATACTTTTTGCTCAAAGAACGCGAATTGTAGCGAGGTTAAGCTCCAGAATGGGACTGTTGGATTCAGATGTCATTGCTATGACGGGTTCGCTGGAGATGGGTTTACCACCGGGAATGGCTGCCGGAGAGGTGAGCCAACTTGGCTTTATATTTGTTTACATTTATTCTTGTTGTTTATTATGAGTGTACTGTTTGGTTTACTTTGATTTTTTTATTTTTTAAACGGGTTTTTGACTGGGGACAAGTGGGAGTGTGAGTTGGCCAATCGGAGGATGACACCTCAATGTGGGACTAATGCTCGGTCCTTGGTCGTGTACAAGAGCCTTAAACTGTGACTGAGGAGTTTAATGGCAAAAGAGATGGTTCCTACGAGGCCACATTGTTCTAATAAAACTCTTACATCTTTGTATCCAAGGATGATGAGAATAATTATAGCTTCGGAAGGAATAAGGACCATGGAATTTGTCACCACCCGCTTTGGTCCTTCTTAACGGCTTGACTTTGACTAGGTTGTTTTGAATTATGCTGAATTTGTGTGTTTTTTTTCTTATTTTGGGTATTAAATTCATACCAAAAATATTGCATTGTTAATGGTTAGGTTAACTTTGAAAGATAGAGAGTACCAAAACTCTCTTGTCTCAAGCTTGAGCTCAAGAAATCCAAATTCTCAAACCTAAGAATGGAGTGAAATAGATTAGTGTGTCTATCTGCCAAGTGCACTCACATCCTATCCAAGCAGAATGTTGGCCACATGCATTTGCTCTGTATCTTCCGTGATTAGAGAGAGCCTTAGCACTTGGCAGTATTGAAAGTTCACTGTGTTACCTTGACTATTAATCTAGGCAGCCATGGAAATCAAATCATTCTAAAGTTAGGAAAAGTGAGTGGCAGAAATCAAATAGCTTTTGAACATTCAGGGGAAGAAAATTATTTGATCGGATCTGCTGTAACACAAAATGAGTGCTGTTTTGACTTGGCAAAACATCTGGACATAGTTTTTACTTCCATCGATGATTGAGTTTTTCTATCCATTTCACATGTACAAGAAAGTCAAAGTTTCTAACAAGCTTTAATTGTTTCGCTCTGTATGTTTCTATAGACTTTTCTTATATCATGTAGCTGCTCTTTATTACCACACAACCCCTAGCACCACAATGCAATGAATCCATTTTGCTTTTCTTATTTTTTCTTATTTTTTGAAATGGTAGCTTGTATCATAGGAACAGGCATTTTTGCTGACCATTCTATTTTTGGCTTTCCAGTTTCCAAGTGCAGTGCTTCAAGGTACATGTCTGGCCACTGTGGAGGAACTACTAGAGTAGTTGTTCTTCTTGGAGGTAAAATTTCTGTACCATAACGGTAACATCCACAGATTTCCCCCTTTAGTTTACCCGCTCTTGAAATTCATAAATCGCTATGCTATTGCTGAAGAAACTGTTCAGGTCTCGGAAGGCTTATGAACATTTAATTTTATAGTTCAAAGTATTTTGATATATATATCCTTTTCTTTTGGGCGTGCTTCTCGTCTATTTATGTATTTGATGGTAATCCAAAATGCTATTTGATCCATGTGTCTCCCATTGTAGTGTTTGCTGTAGTAACTCCAGCTTTCCTCACTTTTCATTTTCAGGGCTTATTGCTGGAGCTTCATTGATGGCTGTTTTCGCCCTTCTCTGTTACTTTGTCAAGAAGAAATCCACTTCAATGCGAAATCGGTCAAGTGCAAAGCGCCTTCTATGTGAAGCTGCAGGCAACTCTAGTGTTCCATTTTTCCAATATAAAGAAATTGAAAGGGCCACTAATGGCTTCTCAGAGAAACAAAGGCTAGGAACTGGAGCCTATGGTACAGTTTATTCAGGAAAACTCCACAATGATGATTTGGTTGCAATAAAAAAGATCAAACAGAGAGATACTGACAGCCTTGATCTAGTCATGAATGAAATAAAGCTCCTTTCATCCGTAAGCCATCCAAATCTGGTTCGTCTTTTAGGCTGTTGCCTAGAGGAGGGAGAACCAATCCTAGTCTATGAATTTATGCCTAATGGAACTTTGTGTCAGCACCTACAACGAGAGAGGGGCAATGGGCTTCCGTGGACTGTTAGGCTTACCGTTGCTGCTGAAACTGCTAATGCCATTGCGTATCTCCATTCAGTCGTGAATCCACCAATTTACCACCGAGACATAAAATCTAGCAACATACTATTGGATTACAACTATAGATCAAAGGTAGCTGATTTTGGTCTTTCCAGACTTGGCATGGAAGAATCATCTCATATATCAACCGCCCCGCAAGGAACTCCAGGCTATCTTGATCCTCAATATCATCAATATTTCCATCTTTCTGATAAAAGTGATGTTTACAGTTTTGGGGTAGTTCTCGTAGAGATCATAACTGCACAGAAAGTAGTTGATTTTTCTCGCCCACACAGTGAGGTTAATTTGGCTGCACTTGCCATTGATAGGATTGGAAGAGGTTGTGTGGATGAGATAGTAGATCCATATCTTGACCCGGATAGAGATGCCTGGACCTTATCATCAATTCATAGCGTGGCTGAACTTGCGTTTAGATGCCTTGCTTTTCATAGGGATATGAGGCCTACTATGATGGAAGTTGCAGAAGAGCTTGAACAGATTAGGCTTAGTGCATGGGTCCCCACCATGCACATGGCATCACCGTCATCTTCCTCTCATTTCTCGGACCATGGAAGTCAGAAATCACTGGGTGTCTCTGTTGGTAAAAAGGCAGCAGTAGCTAGTCGGAGATTACTTGTTCCACAGAGAACAGATAGTCTGACTTCTTTGGAAGAGGTGAAGGATAGCTCTCCAGTTTCTGTGCAGGATCCTTGGTTGAGTGAACAGAGCTCACCATCAACAAACAGCCTGTTGGATAATGTAGTTCATTGACAAC
This sequence comes from Populus trichocarpa, assembly GCF_000002775.5. Classification (NCBI taxonomy): domain Eukaryota; kingdom Viridiplantae; phylum Streptophyta; class Magnoliopsida; order Malpighiales; family Salicaceae; genus Populus; species Populus trichocarpa. Next base: position 10,063,401 of record NC_037289.2, on the reverse strand, counting down.
AAACCTGTTTCTTTTGGGTGCTTGGATTCAAATCGTTCTTGTGAATACAATCTAGGAATTTGCAGTTTTCTATAACTACCTTGCTACATATTTCTCTTACAGAAATCGTATCTTGTATGCTTTACCTAGTCATCGTCTCCTTCAAACATCTTTCGTTTGTCAATGTTGAAACAGAACATACAAAAGTCAATATTAAATAGATTCTATATATCTTCAGTAAGAACATGGAGTGAATGTTTTCATCCACGATTACTAAATTAAATTAAAAGAAACCTAAAAGAGATGGTGATTTCACTGTTCATCATCTCATATTCTGGATTTCAATAGTGATTTGCTTTTTTTCTGTTCTTTTTAAGTTTTTTCATATCTCCTTTCATTAAACTATTTTTTTTTATTTTTATCCTTGATTGAGAATTGAAATTAGTAATTTGTTTTGATTTGATTTTTATGAGGTTATTGTGGTATCAAAAAAAATATTTTGACATTCTATTGATGCTTGATTTTGCAAAAAAATAATTTTATTTTGTTGTTTATTGAAAAACTGAAAATGAGAGGACCAAAATTGATAATGAAGCAAAAATATAGGCTTTTTTTTTTTTGCATTTCAATATCCTTTTAGTTTGATAATTATATGTTTTGGTTTAAAATTCCATTTTATTCACATTTCAGTCTCTTAGTTTAAAAAAAAAAAGAGAATCATTGGAAAACTACGGAGGAAAGAGAAAGCGATCTCTTGAGTAGATTTCATGAACAAAAAAGCTAAAATTTGTGTCAATGCGTTCCTCTCGACAAAGAGTGCCATTGAGGTGTTTTTAAGCTTTTTTATTGTTGAAAAAAGTAGATCGGGCTGAAAATATTTTTTATTTAATTTTGTTTTTTTGAACTGATTTTAAGGTTGTTTTGAATTGAGAAATTAATCTATTGAGATTATAAGAGTGCTTTTTAGGTTAAAATAAGTTAAAAATGATTTTTTGAGGTTCGATACACTTGAGCTCGATTTTCTAGTCACATCTCCGCTGGTTGGAATATAGGCAAGCAAACTATGCATCATTTGCTTTAATTTTTTTTTAAAAAAAATAAAAAGGTGGATGACATATCGTTCATCCTTACGCAAACAAAGAAAAGATATGATATTTAAATTATCATCAAATTTTATCATGTTTCTTAAATAGTACTATAGATTTTGATTTAAACATTAACAATTTTGTTTTCAATTATTGTGTATCTAATATGCAAAAATAAAAAGTAAAAAATAGCTCATGAATATTTAATGAACATAAAATTTATTTACAATTTTTGATAGATTTTTTATATGATTTTGTTATATTTATTATATTTTTTCTCTTTCAATCATGTACAAAATATTGAGACATTATTTTAATATATTATTTTGAAACTTGTTTTTTGAGATAGACCTTATTTTAATATATTCTTCTAAAACATGTTTTTGAGATTACGATAGGTTTATATTTTTAAAAAATGACTGCAATAAAAAAAAATGCTTTTGTTAAAAAATAGTGAGATGCATTAAAAAGGAAATAAAGTTTAGATTGATGAAATATATTTCTTCTTAATAATTTTATTCTTTGTTTTTCATGTAAATATTTTTTTTATAATCATTTAATTAAATAAAAAAAATGAATTTCAAAAGAAAGCTTATTTAACCTGATAAGAGCCATGATTTGGGTCATAAGTTGAGTGAGTTAACTCGACTTGACCGAGGATATGGACTGAGTATGTTAACCTGATTTGACCTAGATCAATCTAAAACATTGTCGTTTTGATATTTGTTTTATAAAAAAAATTAAATCAACATCACTTTTAGTTTCATTTTAAAAAGGTAGACTTAGTTTCGGCTAGGTCAACCAAGCTGTGAGAGCACTTGCTAGGTTGACTATGCCACACTATGTCAGTTTTAACCCGATGTACTTTGAAGTCAAGCATGGTCTAGAGATCGGGTTAATGGGTCACCATGTTGACCCAGAAAACTTGGGTAGTTTTAATAATATTGCTGAAAAATTCACCAAGGCAACATGCGAGTCGGATTAATTTTTTAAAAAACATTAAAAAATATCCATGAATTGTTAATATGTTTTCAAGAATGAAAAAAAAATTAAAACCATGTAGGGATTGACCAGATATGACCCGGACGACTTGAAAAATTCAAAGACAACTGAAAAAAACATAGTTTGACTAAAAATATTTCAAGATGACATCTTTTATAAAAATATTGAGAAAACAACATATTGAATTGACCCGGGTCAACCTAGGTTATGAAACTGTGATAACCTAATAGAAAGTAAATAAAAAAAATATTGAAGCTCAATTCTTAATCAACTCAATATTGAAGAAGAAATTGAAAAAATCAATTAGAAAAAAAGAAAAAACAAGTGAGTCAACTCGGGTTGATCTATAAATCTGAATCATGAAACAGAGATAACTCAATAGGAAGCAATCAAAAAAAATTATAAAGCCAAATTTCTAATTAATCCATTATTGAAGGATGCAATATAAAAAAATAAAAAAAATAAAGGACTAAAAAAGACTTAGGTTAACCTGCCAAACCCTCGACTTGGGTCATAAGACTGGAATAACCTCATAGAAAGCAAATTAAAACAAATTATGAAATTTAATTTCCAATCAATTCAAATGTTGAAGGATCAGATTGAAACAAAAAATCAATGACTAAAAAGGATAAAAAACCGAGTCAACCAGAAAAACCTACAAAACATGTGACCCAAGTTTGAAACTAATATAACCTCATAGAAGTGAACCCAAATAAATTATAAAGCTCAATCCTCAATAAATCCAATGTTAAAGAATGAAATTGCAAAAAAAAAAGAAAGAAAAAAGTATTGTTCCAATGAAGATTACTTTGTAACTCATAGAAAAGAAACCGAAATAAATTATGAAGTTCATTCCCTAATAAGTCTAATGTTGAAGAATGAAATTGAAATTAAAAATAAAAACTAAATTTAAAATTCAAGAAAAAGGCATAAAATACTGTTATTAATTTGTAAAGAGTGGACAATGATTTCCCTCTCAATTAGTTTTTGTTAGCAAGGTTTTATCTTTGACAATAATAACCATATAGAAGAGGCAGTTTGAGAAGGCTATAGTGTAACTGGATATTATATTATGTGACCTTGATTATAATAGTTAGAGCCATGGTGCTAATTGTTGAATGAGAGCAAATGAATGTTTTCCACAAATAAATATTAACAAATTAAAACAGAAACAGAGAAAAAAAAGTTGTACTAATTGTTGAATTCTTCAGATTTTTCTTCGTTCATAAACTGATTCAACAACAAAACATTTCCTTTTCTTAATGAATTTGGTTGCATCATGCATGGTTGGTGCATGTACAAAGCATTTGCACAGTTAAAGGATATCTAAAACTGGAGGATTCATGGTCTTTCACTAGCAGAATTTATCACATTGTTCCTTATTGCTATAACAACACCATCAAAGGGCACTTGTATGGTGATATCTTATGTATTTAGGTTTAGCAGTCGTTTGTTCCATGGTCACACTATTTTCTCTGTTGTCATTTATGCCAACACTGCCAGTTTTAAAATGATAACATCTACTCCAATATTATTAAATTTAAATACTTCAAGGAAATCTAAAAGAGCTTAGCCCAAATACTGTGGAACAATGAATTACAATAGTGAAGTGATTATTTCACACTTCATTTCAAAATCATTAAACCTTGTATTGTATATAATAGTCTTTTTTAAATGATCAAAAAGTCATTTATGAATTGGATGGGGCAATAAGGTCTTTACCTTTTTATTCAATACAGTAAAATCACTAAATCACTCTTAATAGCAGAATTTTAGGAACAATTTAGGAGGAAAACACCACAATTGAAAAATAAAAAGTCTAAGGACTAAAAAAAAAGGGAAAATTATCTCCCGTACAAAAGAGGGAGATTATAGAGTTATAAAAGAAAAGGAACAAAGATAAGAACCAAAAATTTTTTTTTTTTATGAAAGAAAAAGCTCATAGCCTCCAAAGTATCACTTTAGGGTGAGAGCGGTGAGGTTATAGAGAACATTTTTTCAAACGGGAGAAATAATTATAAATAAAAAAGGAGAGAAAACCTATAAAGATTTTAATAAGGAGTTCAAGAAAAACAAGAAGAAATAGAGGAATTGTAGAGGAGAAAAAAGATTGATCAAGGTTAAATTGACATGACTTGGTAAGGTACTTTAAACACCCAAACTTTGTATTGTTGTAGAGAAAAAGTGTGAACCCCTAAAAATTTAAAACTAGGGTTTTTATGGAATTAAAAAATTGGAATGTGTGTTTGACATAATTGGTTGTGTTAGTTTGTAGAAAACTTGAGTTAGAGAGATCACAAGTTAAAAAACATAAAGAATTGAAAAAAAAGATAAAATCCTTAAATCTTTAAATTAAGGTTCTTGAAGATAATTTAAGGAAAATTAGGCTTATTATGAAAATATGTTTAGATTTCTTAAGTATAAGGTTTGATTGTTAAGAATAGATTGATTTGTTGAAAGAACAACCCCACATCTTAGAGAGATAGGTTCGACCAAGACAAGGGTTCTTGGAGTATTCTTTGTTGCAAATTTATGCATGTTTAATGATAAGGGAACATCTTTAATGAGTTATATATAGTTATTTACATTGAATCTTAATGAATGATTGAGTTTCTTGATTTCGAAGATTTTGAGTAACTTTAGGGAAACAAAATTATGATTTCCTGATAAAAGTTTCTGAATAGGGAATGAAATTAAGTGTAATTTGGTAAAAGATTGGAAAAGAAAACCTTTAGGGATGAAAATAGGGATTTTGATCCCCATGTGTTTTTTGGGGAAAGGAAGGGTTATGTAGTAATTAAGTGTGTGTCCTAAAAGAATTTATCATTTAGTGTGTTAAATATAAAATTTGCATGAGTATGAGTTAATCTTGAAAGGAAAGAAAAACTCAAGATTTCAAGGATGAAGGTTTGACTAGAGAGAAAAAGAAGAAGGAAACTTTCCAAAAGCCAAAATGGGCTAGTCGTTTTGAGTAACAACTAAATCGATTCAAGAAACGGTGAAACCGTTTTGGCTACTCTTTTGTGGTAGCTTGATTCTATGTTTTGGCTTTTTATTGGTTTTCTTTGATTCTTTTAGGTTGATTGAGGAAGATAGGTGATTATTATATGGAAAAGAAAAGTATAATATGTATACATGCATGAAATAAGATCACATGATAGCATTGTTTATATTGGAACGTGAAAAGTTGAGAACCTTAAGTTTAATATGAGATAATGTAAGAATATGTGTATTCATGAGTAAAAAATAATCAAATTGTTAAAAGAATATTGAGAAGTGCATTCTTGATATTTAAATAGTGAATTTGATGTAAAACCTTGAGTGATATAGGAGAGGCATCGATTACGGGATCCCAGGCAAGCGGGACAGGACCAATAAGAGGAACATATAAGTGCTCATCACCTCAACTTTCTTAATTTTTAGCATTAATTCAATGTTTCATTTATAAGTTATACTCCAAGAAAAATATGTTTATGCAAAGTAATGAAATAATTAAAGATTGGTGGAGTCTTGTTAAACATGTACTTTAAATTGTGTTATGCATATGGAAGCCAACCATACGAGTAGAGCTTGGAATGATGAGCTATAAAATTATCATGTGATTGTATAATTGTGTGAAAACCAACCCCGTAGTGGGAAACTTAGTTTATGAATTTGTGTTGGAAATGAGTATGAATGAATTGTGTTCATGAAAGCTTACCACATGAGTAGAGTTAATTTTATTGGCCCTTGAAGGATATATTAAAAACGTATTGAACAAGGGAGCCAACCACATGTGTGGGGCTTAAAATGAATACTTCGGGTTGGCTATAAAGAATGAGGACTCGATCATTAAGTTAAGATACCAGTCATACATATAGAGGTATTTGTCAAACATGAGATAACCATGTAAGAAGAATTAAAAAAATATGTTGGTATACATCTTGGGGAAGATTGTTTGATTAGAATTTAGATTGTTTATACAGTTATATGGATGTTCTATTAACTAAAATTCAAGAAATTTATCTTGGAGTGAAGAGCTTGTTATTTTTAAAGTTAATTATTGGTGTAAGAACACCAAATTTAGATCAAAGGTTATATGACATGTGTCGGTCAAGAATTTCAAAGTTTTAAATATTATATGATTGATTAGAATATTTTAAGAATGGATACTTAAAATGCCTTAAAGAAATTTAGGATTTTGTAGTTAACTCAGGATCCAAATTTATTATGATATTAAGTTTTGAATGATAAAGGAAAAATGATAAATTTATTGTGTGAATTTACGGTGAATATATACACAATAAAAACATGATCTTTTTTAACATCTTTTATAATCTTAATTTAATAAGTTTTATAATCATCGAAACTACCTAGAATATATTAAATTTAAAGTGGTATTATTATGCTTTCATTAATATTTTCTTTATAATGATTTTTTTAATTTATTATTATTGTTGTTGTTATTAGAATTCAAATCACAAGGTTTCTTTTTTATTGAATATTTAATCGAAGAAACACCATGATTATACATATAGATTAAAACATAATATTAGTAACAATGTGATTCAACATCTGACCTTTTTATTCAAGAAATTAGCAGTGCTATTAATTTATAATTAATTATTTCGAAGCACATCAACTAAATAAAATGTAGTAGTGTTGGGAAAATGATAACAAATGCTCTTTATATATATATATATATATAAAAGAGTGCTTGCTAGTTTGTTTGGTGTCAGCAATTTCCAACGACACGGACGACATAAAAAAAGGAGGGCTTTGCCTATAAAAGCACGCAAAACATCCTCTCTCCCTTTTCATTCTCGTTTCTCTTCTAAATCGACATCATGGCTTCGGAATCCTCAGTAACCGAACCGAAAACTGCCCCCAAAGAAAACCAAACCTCTGTTGAAGCCACCATCAAAGGATCCACCACCACCTCCTCTCAAGGCGGAGCCGCCGACTCCACCTGCAACGACGACAACAATGGAGAGACTTCAGACCCTCGCAAGTCTCTAGATTTCGCTGTTGAGTTATCAGAGAAAGGAACTAACGCGCTTAAAGAAAATGACTTCAGTGAAGCCGTAGAATGCTTTAGCCGTGCCCTTGAAATCAGGTTAGGGTTTTCATTTCATTTCACTGTCTAGTTTGGTTTTTGTTCAGTGAAAAATTTGCAATTAAGTAGTCGAATCTCTGCCCTATTGATGGGTTTTGGTACCTTTTTATTTTAGGGTTTTTGTAAGGTATAGCTTTCCTCGTTAAAAATGTGGTTATTTTCCAATTTTTACAGATTGAATGTGTTTGAATTTTTTTTTGTGATTAGGAGTGCCAAGTTTCGGAATTATCTACTTTAATTGAAAGAATTTGATGTTTATGAAAATAGGTATTTTTAGCATTTGGTATGTTAGGGTATATGTAATTAGGACCTTCTCTTTAAAGGAGAGCAAGAAATGGATGCTGTGATTTTATGAATTTTAGTTATGAAATTTCTAGGAGTAAGCAATGACAAATTTTCTTTAGTCATAATTAGAGTGTGAAGTTTTACAGTTTTTAACTTCTTGTGAATGAATTTGATATTTGTGAAAGCGGGAGTGAGAATTTGCTCTAATATATCTTTTCGAATTTGTATGGAGCTTTTGAGAGTGTTTGTTATGTCATGTGTCCCTGATTTCTTCATATATATATATATATATATATATATATATATATATATATTATGCTTTTAGGGTTTTGCATCATGGTGAGCTGGCACTTGAATGTGTGAATGCATACTATCTATATGGACGTGCACTGTTGTATAAAGCGCAGGAGGAGGCTGATCCGTTGGCTATGGTACCAAAGAAGGATAGTGAATCTAAACAAGATGATAATAAAGATGGAGCTTCTAGGAATTTTGTAAATGGAGAATTTTCCTCTGCTTCTGTTTCTAGTAATGTTGAAGAGGGTAGGGGTTCTAATCATCCTGAAGGTGCAGCTGGTGGCGGTCAGTATTTTGTTGCTCAAAATGTTTGTTCATTAGTTGTCATAGTAGAACATGCTAGTAAATAAGTTGCTTTTTTTTTTTAACGTGTATTTGTATTTACCAACATTCAATTTCTTTTCTTTAAACTTATGTGATGTGTTGGGTGCAATCTCTAATCAGTAATTGGTTTAAATATGTGAAAATGATTTAAACTGAACCATGAACTTCACAAATTCAACCATATATTGTTCTTTTGATGCTTAAAGGTAATTGGTCTCTCTCTATCTCCATGGTTTGGAGATTGTTTGTTTAAAGAAAATTCTACTTGTGGTGGGATTTGATATTTCTGCTTCTTTTGATGCTTAAAGAATTGCAACATATATTTTGCATATTTTTGTCTCCGCACAAGCATGGAATCCATGCTTGCAAGGTACTTGATATGCTGACAATAAACAGTATGCATGAATTTGCATCAAGTTCGTTTACATGCTTGAGCAAAATTACTGTCAATGGCTTTTTGATCCTTCAACATTCTTTTCTCCTCTATGCACACGCACACACACATCCATTAAAGATCTATTGTGAGCTAAAGGTATTTGAGATGGTTTTCATGGCAAATGACCAAATGATTTTGTATGCCCTAAAATGGTGGGAAGGCCAAGCCTGGGATTGGACCTGAGCTGCTGTCTCTAGGTGGAGTAGGGCTAATAGTAGCATCAATCTAATGGTTAAAATATTTCAGACTATTCCTTGCTATGATCTCTTTATTCTGTTACAGCTTCTAGTGGGAAGGAAAAAGAAGAAGAAGAAGAAGATGATGATGAGGGAAGTGACGATGAGGATCTTGCTGAAGCAGATGAAGAAGAGTCTGACCTTGATTTGGCATGGAAAATGCTAGATGTTGCCAGAGCAATTGCTGAAAAACACCTCGATGACACGATGGATAAAGTTGACATTCTATCAGCACTGGCAGAAGTTGCATTGGAAAGAGGTCTGTCTGTTTATGCATTTATTTGAGTTGAATTTCCAAATTTGAAGATGTTTTTGGTTTTATTAAAAAAAATTGGTTTTATTAAAAATAAAATAAACACACATTACCAATATTTACATTTGCTTCTCAATGCCTCTTGCTTGGTTTAAATGGGTGTTGTATTTTCTTTCTTTCATTCATGTTTTGTGCGTGTGCATCATGCAGAGGATATAGAAACATCTCTCAGCGACTACCAGAAAGCGCTATCCATTTTAGAAAGGCTTGTTGAACCAGACAGTAGACATTTAGCAGAACTGTATCCTTATCAAGGTTTAGATACTCCCCTGTTTTGAGATTATAAGTATGACATATCATCAGCTTATTTATTCTCCTGGTCCTGTTAAATGTAATGATAGAGTCATATTTGTTTTGCCTGGGCCAATCACATTGTCAATTTTGGGATTCCATCTTCTTATTTACCTTGCCACAGCTTTAACTGTACAATTCAGAAATTTTCGAATATGTTTGTGTCTGGAGATTGGGTCTAAGCCTCAGGAAGCAATACCTTATTGCCAGGAGGCTATATCAGTTTGTAAGGCACGGTTGCAGCGGCTCATCAAAGAAGTAAAGAGTTCCACAGAATCAGCAACATCGTCAGCTGTTTCTGAATTAGATGAGGGTGTCCAGCAGTCGTCCAATGTGCAGGCTGATAAATCTGTGACAGATAAAGAAGCAGAGATTGAAACACTTTCTGGCCTGTCTGCAGAGCTGGAAAAGAAGGTCAGAGCTGCTAGCCTCTGTGCAAGTGTTAGAATCTCTTTTAAACCATCCAGAGTTAAATTGTGCATCTGTATTTGCAGCTTGAAGATCTACAACAGCTGGTCCTGAACCCAAAGTCCATTCTTGCAGAAATCCTTGGAATGGTATCTGACAAGGCAAAAGGTGGCGAGAAGAGTGCATCTCCAAATCTCACGAGCTCTTCTCAGTTGGTTGTTGCTAATAGCAGTGGAAGTTTTGACTCTCCAACCATTTCCTCTGCTCACACAAATGGGGTGTTGGGAGTCACAGACCTTGGTGTTGCGGGAAGAGGAGTTAAGCGAGTTTTGACGAGTACAGGTTCGGTAGGATCATCAAGCGCAGTGAAGAAACCCACTCCAGATCCCTCATCAGACAAAGGGGATGGAAAAACCTGTTAGTGGTTCTGAGTATGAATGGTCAGTGATTTCATGTTCATAATGCAAGCTGGTAAAGATTCTAGCGTTAACAAATATAACCATTCAAATATTTATGTCATGGGTCCCTGAGGACTGCTTGCTTGGTCCTGCTTGGTGACCGGTGTTCTAGCTAGTGTTAATGTGCTAATTTTCATGCAGGTGGCAGTAGCTTCCCTATGTTCTTTCCATGATATGACTTTGGAGAGCAATACTTTATTAGCACCTTGTAAAATCTTTTCCTGTATCAGTTGTACTAACATGATAGTGCACTTTATTAATACTGGGAGGAATGGACTGTTTGAATCCATATTTCAGTGTTGAAATGGTGCTTTGTACTTGGAACTATTATCATGCAGAATGCTCCCCCATAGATAGGGATTTCTCCATGGTTCCTGCTTCCTGCTGAACTTTATTTAAGCCCCGGTTTAAAGTTGATTTTGTGGATTGGAGCTTGATTCCATGATTGCTGGGTTTTTTTTTTGGTACAGTTAAAAACGTTTTGAGCATATGGCCCAGTGGCATGTGTTTTAGCCATTTTATGGTCTGTACAGCTGATATGTAAATGTATTTAGATGCCGCAACAATTTAATCAACCTTGGAGACTTCTTTAGCCAGCTCTTTCTGGGTCCTCTACACTTTATGTAAGAGGATATCTGCTCTTAAAACTTTCACGTCAACCCTATGGTTGCTGTCAGCGATGAATGATTGCTGGGAACCTTTTGCTCAATGTTCCATTTCCTCTGTTGGAGGAATTGTAGCTCTGGTTGCACGAATTTTTAGTCATGCATGCACATACACATTGAATTTGGTGGGGGCATTATTTAGGGATAATATAAGTTCGATCCTGGATGATTTTCTTAGTGAGTTGAACATGGTATGTGGTCAGATGTGACAGAGCGATGCTGATATGTTGGATTAGGTTCTCTATGATTTTTCATATTTTCTAATTCAGCACCAATTTCAGATTGAAGCATGATCCCATCATATTGCAGTTGGGAATTATGGCTGAAAGAAACAGATCATGTGAAACCAGATTATATGCAGGGTCACTAGTAATGGTAGGAATGATGGTGTGAGGACCATCGGTGGCAATTACTCATGACTGAAAATTTATATGGAGCAAAACTATGAATTTCAAGTTTGGAATATGGAGATAGCTAGCTTTTGGCACAATCCAAAGCAAACCCTCATTTCGTTGGTGGCGAGAGCAATGGTAAAAGGATAACTTGTAATTGTTTTTTGTTTGTTTTCATGGTAGTTGTAGTAGTTGTTTTTTTAAAATGTTTTTTATTTAAAAATATATTAAAATATTATTTTTATTTTTTAAAATTTATTTTTGATATTAGTATATTAAAATGATTGATAAATACAAAAAAAAAAAATTAAAATAAAAAAAATATTTTTTTTTAAAATATGGTTTGATGGCACTATAATAATTTGTGTTCTACGAGGTATCTTATGGCATGACACAGACAAGAACAATTCTTCTTGTTGTAAGTTTCCACGTGCGTCCACTTAGTACGTACAAATTACGATGATACGAGGAGAACTTGTAAATGGTTATCAATCTGATCAGGGAAAGGATCATTGGTTGCTACAATGCGGCAGCTTTTTTAATTTTGCAACCGCTTGACTGGAGTATCAAAAGCTCCAAGTCTGAACGACACGCATGGCACCAAGCAGATCGATGATTTCGATTACAATTAGTTTAATTTACAGTAAAAAAGAAGATTTTGTGATGCAAAGGTCGATAACATCAAAGGAAGATCATTGCTTTATAACTGAAGGTGGACAAGAGAGGTGAAGCAGCATCGATAGAATACAAGCTCTGAGTCCAGGACTGCTAAAATCATGTGCTACAGAGTAGAGTGCAAGCAATGCAAAAAATATTCCTGGCGTGGATGCGGCGAGCACCTCGCCACCCTTTATGCAAGCATAGATAAGGGGAAGCACTGCCTGTGCAAGTCATGGCCTGGTGTTGTCGTCCCTACCGAGGAGACAGCTACTGAGCAAACACCATCTGGAGTTGTATCAACTTCAGCTACTACCACTGCAGGTATTTCTCGATTTTTGCACTGACTGAACAGTCTACTGAAATGGGTTCTTGTAAATATCTTGGTTTTTTAAAAAAAAAATTGATGCAAGGCATCAGGCAGACGGTGTCATGTGGTTAGATCCGCATGGTTTTCTCAAGTATTTTGATGTCATTACTTTGAGTGCCATATCAGTTATGCTCCCAAGATCCCTCCCCCTCTAATTTTTAATGTTAGCAGGCATGAATTCTGTGTTATCTGCAGATTTCTAGGGAGTAACAGCCCTTGCAAGTAATGGGATTTCTTGATTTTTGTTTCAGATTCAAGGAAACTATAGACCCTTATCTATTTATTAATATTTCACATCGACCCTTATAGTTTAATAGTTTTCAATGTTACCCTTATAGTTCTTATAAAGTTTCAATTTTTCCTTTTACTATCTATTAACTAACTATCAAACAAAAAGCTAACTTTTTCGTATTTTTATCTTGATTGTTGCTTATTTCCCCTTTCATGCCTAAGTATATGTTATAATATTTTACAAAAACATTTAGAAACATATACAAGAACTCAAAAATCAAATTTAAATAGTAAGCTATTTAATGATTATGAGTAATATTGAAACTTTCAGAAAATTAAATTAGAAAGACAACATTAAAAAGTTTTAAACTACAAAGTTGGGGTAAAATTAAAGTTTATTTATGTGTGTGTGGATAGGTCTCATATAATTTTCTTGTTTGTATTTAAGTAATATATATATATAATCACTTCTTCTTTCGGTACAACATGTAAGTCAGTTCATTACTGTAATTGTTGAAATCTTATTAATATTACGGTAAATATTGTTTTTCAAAATATTTTTTTCTCATAAATATATTAAAATATATTTTTTATTTTTTAAAATTTATTTTTAATATCAAAAATCAAATTTAAATAGTAGGCTATTTAATGATTATGAGTAATATTGAAACTTTTATAAAATTAGAAGGACACCATTAAAAAGTTTTAAACTACAAAGTTGGGGTAAAATTAAAGTTTATATATGTGTAGTGGTAATTAATTTTTAATTCAACTTTTCTTTTCCACTTTTCTTGGGGATATAAAATCTATCCAAGTAAAAGTTCTCTTGATTATTATTTTTTTCATTGCAGTCACTCAGAATTCCTAAGATGGATGCTGGACAGAGAATGCAATATTAGAGAGTCACGGTGTGGTGTGGATACCTTGTTTCTTTGCACAATATTTGCCTAAGCTTTGTTATCACATAAAAGTTGCTAATAATGTAGTGAAGTGTGATTATGGTCTCTTCCTTTTCAATTGTTATTTTTAAGGTTATGGAAAGCATCTATATGTGTAAGATAAAGAAACCTGAAATCTATATATGTGATTAGGTGTTCTTAGAAGATGAAGAAGAGCAACAACATTAGCACCTCCTCTAATATTCTCAATTCTTAAAGTAAACAACAACAAGGGAGTTTTTTTTCTCCTTAAAAAGAGATTGGTAAAATAGTACAACCTAGAAAATATTTAGGGATCAAACACAGTTTCACGATTCGTAATTGTTATCTATGACTCGCATGTCACAATTGACAATGATTGTGACTCGATCAAAATAGATGTTCAAAGGCAACTCTTCCAGGCTTTAGCTCCATACAAAACAAAAAACAAAAACAAAAACAAAAACCAAACCAATTCTATCAACGTGTCCAATCTAACTTCAATCATAATTCACAACCTAAAATCACAATTAAACACAATGATTCACATAACATTTTATTAAAATTAAACTAACTACATCTAATCATCTATTCATAATTCTTATAACATTATACTATATAATCTAACTACATCTAAAAATCACCCCAACTTATGAACGGGTTTGGAGCGCTTGTGGACGAGTCTAAACCACCACCCCAACTCATCCAACTTGAGGATGAGTCTGTAGCACTCGTGTAGGGGTCAACACTAATATCACTCTAGCTCGTAAACAGGTTTGGGATGCTCGTGGATGGACTAACATCTCCAACACTTTCATGATAAGTGATCTCATATTTCACTAATGCCGATTCGAGACTCTCAACCTCCTCAACTTTCTGAAGTCCACCATGATATAAATTGAGTGTAGTGTAGGTCATAATACATCATATCTCATCAACATCTTTACAGATAGCCGCCACTGCTTTCTGAGCCTTTCGTAATATGTAATGAATCTATTTACATACATTAAAAAGTAATTAACACTCATCATTTATAATAACATTAACAATATTTAATTGATGTTATATCTAAAAAATATTGCATACAAATTAACTATGTCTTAGATATCGGAGTGTATAATGCATCAGATTGTGTGGATGCCTCGGGAAACTCACCACGTAGGTGTAATAAACTAGAATGTAATATAAAAATACCATCCCATGTAGGTATCTAGATCAATTATCAGATGTCACTCCTCAAACACCTAATCCCTTTTACCTAATCCCTCATATCATCCCAAAGATCAAGGTAAACTACATGAATCACCAGCCAATCCCTTTCACGCTTACCTTGATGACTGATATTATGAAACTAATCATCACTAACATCAATATAATCTGGTATGTGCTGAGATAAATCAAACTGTTGCATTACTCGATTAGGCAATACATCACAACTATATTGAAGTAATGCAGTGGGACATGTGCTAACTAGATATCGGATCTTTCATGGCATATTGATGCAACTGATATTATCAAATCCTTGGTATATGTCATCCATATAACCTATGAAAACATATTAAATACTTATATTAGTAAAAAATCGATGTCCAAATAAAAAAATAGTTATAAATTTATAACTCATACCCGATGAGGCTTCTAAGAGTCGAACTCGTCCTGTTAAACTCATGAACATGAATGAAATTTACTAAAAAAATTCTAGTTTGTACCATCTAACATAATAAACCACAAAGTTAATATATTTTTTGCATTTAATTTATATAAATAACATTTTATTCAAAATTATTTTATTCTATTATTAACCAGATCCAATGGATAATGGCTTCTGAGTGTCAGGGTCGAACATATTATTATCCTAGCTCTCTGGATATCCAATATGAAGATTATCCTACGACCAGATCTATAATTAATTAACATTAACAGTTCTAATTAGAATTTAAAATATAATCAATTCTAACAATCTCGTTGGATCATAGTAGTTAAATTAATTATACCTAGAGAAATAGTAGACAACTAACAATTTATCTTCTCTCATTTGGACATGCTTTACATAGTTATTGGTAGAAATATACAAGAATGCCACCCCCAACTTTAATTAGGAATAACCTAAAAGTCCTCAAAAAGTTTCAGGGAGAACAATAAGCATTGTCAGCATCCATCTTGTTATGTAGACGAATGAATTTTCTATGACCCTTATTTGTTCACCTTCTAATTGGATATTGGTGTGCCACGCAAGGGTTGAAAATAAGGTGTATTCTTTTTTACATGACACATGAAGAAATTATTAACAAATTGTACATAATCATTATTTTGTAAAGTGGAACATGCGATGAGGTATAAGCATGATTGATACAATTTTCATTTACCACAAGTACAAGTTGTTTTATTAATGTTAATTATTTTCTATACTTCTCATATAACACTAACCATGTATTGATTATAGGTTCAACTAACTCAACATCCTCTTCTTCCCCATCTTACTTCTCTTTCTCAACTCTATCAATCTGATAATCATCATCTTCATCACTTGGTATGGATTCTTTATAGCAATATGGTGCAGATTTTATACCCAATCGATGTTTCATATTAATAATTTTCTATGTTGACTTTTGTATCTTTGCATTAGCACCTAACCTAGATAGACTAGCTGCTCGTGATACATGTATGAATCTAAGTGTTACTTGGAACCTGGGTTAACTCAATACTATAAGAGTTTCATTGTCTGGATCTACTATTCAAGTAGAGCTACAACATATTAATCCTATAAATACTCGCAAACCTAAAAGTTGAATTCACACTACCTTCACCATATATAGGTACATAAACATAACAAGCTTGACTAACCCTAGTTTGTAACATTCTCCAAGTGATTTCAACTTATATTTGAAGTATATTTCAGCTAAATCGATCACATAACATTCTTGATAGCTCGCTAAGAGACATATCTAATGTAGTAGTTAAGAACTCATGACTTCCTTCATTGTAAAGGATATCATTATTGGTATTGACAACGGTACCACCATGGAAGCATAATATTCTAATATTACCAGACATCCTGTCAAACAATACAACAAAACACAAGTCTAATTTATCAATACTGTGAGATTAATCAAGGTGCATAATTTATCAATAAAATCATAACGGTAACATAATTGGCGAGAACTTAAATTCATCAATTTTCACCACCATAATGAAATTATCAACTCAATTCATGTATTTCATAGCTAATTAACTTATTTTATACTTAAATTGGAAAAATCCCTGATTTAACCTAAAAAATCCCAACAAGATAACAATTGCAACTCGTCACAGTGTGCTATATCCCTAAATTTTATTTTCACTGTGGTATTTTACCAGTTTTTTTTTTTAATGTGCTAAAAAAAACCCAACAAGATACCCACATTTGAGCAATTATATAAGAAAAAAGCATTAGTCTGACCTTGGTAAATATCTGGCTCTTTATTGTTTGTATCTTGTTGTCCTTGAGTGCAAGATGATGATGGAAAAAATAAAGAGAGAACACAAACAGTTGTGTGCCCAAAATGAAGCAGCTAGCTATCATTCCTTTGTGCACTTTGTCGAGTGATTAGTCACAAAAGCACGTGCATGTAGGAACAAAGGGCTCCATTAGTCCACTTCTACCAAAAACAATTATCCTCCCTCCCTCCCTCCCTTTGAAATTTCATCCAGCACAAGTCTCAGTTCGGCAACTATTTCTGACATCGCCATCACTATTATTTTATGTCCAAAGTCGTTTCATTATTTGATAATTATTCACATGACTCCCTAATGACTAATCCCAATTCCCATCCTTTTTGCCCGTGGATGCCTCCTTTCATCTTCTTCTTCCCTTCCCTTGTAGTTCCCTGTTTTAAATTACATCCAAAAGAAAAAAATAAATAATATTTTTTCTCAATAATTTGTGTTATGTAGGTAATATGCTCAAATTTGTATTTAATGTTGATGAAAGTCCTTATAATTTCAAAATTATCAGTCAAGTTCGATGAAAGTTTCAGCCCATCAACATGCAATGCATGTCCTCCTTCGGTTCCTAAGCTTAGATAGCTTGGTCTCAAATCCGAAAATACATGCATCTTCTTTGAAATCATGGTGTTAGCGATTTTTTTTATTTGAAAAAATATTTTTTTAATTTTTTAAAATTAAAACAAGCAGGCAATTAACATGATCAAAATAAATAAATAGTGAAAACCATTATTTCCAATAAAACCCATAAATGTCACACAGAAATGCTTCAAGCGTGTCATCTTGATTCTTCTTATCAGAATGTGAGGAGGTCACATCCAAAATGTTAAGACCCAAATGGTGTTTAATGAGACGAGGAATCAAGAACCCATGCATCTCTCGGCTATGGTTGAAGCCACAAATGTGAGATTCAATTACCACAACCGGCTGAGAAACACCGGTCCTCCTTGTTACTACAGTGTTAGCCGTTCATGGGAGACCGCAGCATTCAACCCATTCTCGTCAACTCATAAATATGGTCATAAATGGTGGCAAGGTAGGGTGAGATGGTAGATATGATGCCATAAATGAAAGTGAGCGCCCATGTTTCCTGATTTTCAAGGTGTCGACAAGAGATTAAGATCTCAGCCAATTGAAATGGTGGAGCTGTTTGCTTCTCTTTTATGTGGGTCACGGTCTCCATTTATGCAGGACTAAAATCATGGAATGGATCTTAAGTTGACCCCATTTTTATTTTTTATTTTTTAATTTAAGCATCAAAACCCTTCCCTCTAATCCATCTTTAAATGGGCAACCACTGTAATGGTGGTGTTAATTAGTGGACCACCTTAGAGTGGCTGTTCTTGTGTCTTTTTTAACTACTCCTTTGATACTTTTGATTAGGATATTATCAGCTTCCAAAAGGAGAAAATTAAAGGATTATCATCTCTCTGTTTGCTTTGCTGTTAACTATTTATTTCCAGTTCCGTCAGATATGTTCCAAATGTAAAAATATATTAACTTAGTAATGATTTTTAATTGAAAATATATTAAAATAATATTTTTTTTAATTTTTCATATTAATACATCAAAATTTTCAAACTACACTATAAAAAATATCAATTTAATGTTATTTTAGACGAAAAACAATTTAAAAAACAGGTTTAATCACAAAAACATGATACTAAAAAAAATTCAGTATCTTTTTTGTATTTGAATTCAAAATAATAATGTAAGAAACAAACCCATTTCAAATCTTTCATTAATAATACAATTATGACATGTTTTAACCTTGAGTAATAAAATTATAATTGTTACTTAAACTATTAGAGGGAGGTGCATATTGATCAAATTACAGACACAGCAGGTGACTATTAAGTTGGGTTCAAGTTTGTGTCTCTTGTATTAACCCAAGTGAAGTAGCATGTGTCTCTTGTAAAACATTAAGAGGGAAATAATCTTGGGTTCAATTTTCAGCCAACCCCCATTTCTCTAATGCCTTGAAAAAGTGTAGCCATCGAGCTATACTGATTGCTCCTCGAAGGTTACAATTGAATATATATGTAGACACACACTATAATCTACGCAAAAAAGTCCCAGATGCAATGGCAATGGCAATGGATAAGGATGATGATGATGATTATAATGATGGTCTTTACAAGGTGTAAGAAAGAAAATTGTTCCAAAAGACTTCCTTTCGACTACTGAAAGAGGGATTTTTCAATTTAGATTAGTTAAGATCCTGATCTCATTCAAACATGAAAAAAGCGAAAGAAATCTCGATTGAAAGAAGAAAAAGAATGATGTCATTGAAACCCTTTGTAGAAATCTGTTCAACCTTTGTTTGTCCGTTTTGAGCTGTGGGATTCACTTTTATGATTTTTTGTCACACAAACCCCACACTACTCTTACTTTAGCCCTAAACAAACATTTTCTCCTATCATTCATTCTCACACTTTGATGCCAAAAACCCTCTACACTCTTTCCCTCTCTTCTCATGGATCTAGCCTAGTTTTCAAGAAACAGCCTCTCAAAGAAGCAGATTTTCTTTCAAATTAAAATGGCAGCTGAGAAGCCTAGCTCTAAAGGGCAGGCATGGTTAGTGGATTAGTTTGCAAAGCTAACTAGTCTTCTCTTGCCCGTGTTTCTTTTTGCTCAAACATAGACTTTTTGTTCATGGCTTCTTTCTTGCAGGTTTTGCACAACTGGGCTGCCAAGTGACATTGTGATTGAAGTAGAGGACATGACCTTTCACCTCCACAAGGTAAAGTATAACCCTCGTAGCAATGTTCCATGTTCAAGTCATTTTCTTTCTTGCTCACTGGTGGCTCTGTATTCTCTTTTGGTGGTTTAGTTTCCTTTGACGTCAAGAAGTAGAAAGCTTCATCAATTAATAACAGAGCAAGAAACAAATCCTACAACTTCAACCACTCAAAGAGATGACCACCAAGAAGAAACAGAAGAAGAAAGAGATGAAATTGAAGAAATCCTTTGTCAAATTTCTCTCCTGGACTTCCCAGGAGGCTCTGAAACTTTTGAGATGGCTGCAAAGTTTTGCTACGGTGTGAAGGTAGACTTAAACTCATCTATCATTGCTCCTCTTCGCTGTGCCGGAGAGTTTCTTGAAATGACAGAAGAGTATTCAGAAGATAATTTAATTTCCAAGACAGAGAGGTTTTTCTCGCAATCTGTGCTTAAAAGTCTTAAGGAGTCTATTAAGGCCTTAAAATCTTGCGAGCGGGTGATGCCACTCGCTGAGAGTTTAGGCATTACTGAGAGATGCATTGATTCTATTGCTTCGAGAGCTTCCTCTGTCGATCCAGCCTTGTTTGGCTGGCCGGTCAGCGAAGCAGCAAATGAGAATGTTAGAGCTGGTTCCAGTCAGGCCCTATGGAACGGGATTGGATCCACGGTAAGAAGAAAAGGAAGCGGTGCCAAAAGCAATAATGCGGATTCTTGGTTTGATGATTTGACACTTTTGAGCTTACAGTTGTTCAAGCGGTTGATTTTGGCTATGAAAGTGGGAGATCTGAATCCGGAGATTGTAGAGAGCTGTTTAATGTACTATGCCAAGAAGCACATTCCTGGCATATCAAGATCAAATAGGAGGCCATCTTCTTCATCATCATCTTCAATTGCTTCAGAGCGTGAACAAAGGGAAGTGTTGGAGACTATTGTTTCCCATCTTCCATTGCACAAAAGTTCTAGATCTTCCACAACTACAAGGTTCTTATTTGGTTTGTTAAGAACTGCTAATATACTAAATGCAGCTGAAGAGTGTCAGTCCACATTGGAGAAGAAGATTGGGTTACAACTAGAGCAAGCAACACTAGATGATTTATTGATTCCTAGCTATTCATATTTGAACGAGACTTTATATGATGTGGATTGCTTGGAGAGAATCCTAGGCCACTTCTTGGATGGACTTGAAGAAGAGAGAAACGCAGGTGAGATTGAAGCTGGCGACGATGGTGGAGGTGGCAATGTGAGACCACCCACTTTAATGCTTGTAGGAAAGCTAATTGATGGCTATCTTGCCGAGATTGGATCAGATGCAAATTTAAAGTCTGATAGGTTCTACAATCTCGCAATTTCACTACCGGAGCAAGCTAGACTCTTTGATGATGGCCTTTACCGAGCTGTAGATGTGTACCTCAAGGTACATTTTGTTCATTGCGTTATTTTTAATTGTGCAATGAAATATTACGAGCAGTCATGTATTTTTGCATATTATAGATAGATTTAGTGCTGTGTTAATGTAGATCACCATTTCTCTAAAGAAGAATTATAGTAGTAGATGGTCAGGTTGTTTTGTTTTCACAATGCATGATTCAATATTCTGTTATAATGATCCCTGTATGGAAATTTATGCTTCACAGTAAAAAAAGCTTATTGTTTTTTTATTTTTTTATTCTTGAAGTCACATCCATGGACATCAGAGGCGGAGCGAGAGAAGATATGTGGAATCATGGATTGCCAAAAGCTCACAATAGAAGCGTGCACGCACGCAGCACAAAATGAGCGGCTTCCATTGCGTGCAGTGGTTCAAGTTTTGTTTTTTGAGCAGTTACAACTCCGCCACGCAATTGCAGGGACATTGATTGCAGTGGAGGCTGATTCTGCAAGGCCCTCCCTGCTAAGACGGAGGGAGGAGGAGATAGAGGTAGAGGTAGAGGCAGAGGCAGAAGCAGAAGCAGAAGCAGAAGCAGGGGCAATGCAGGAGGGTAACAGTAACGCTTGGAGGGGAGCGGTGAGGGAAAATCAAGGGCTGAGGCTAGACATGGATAGCATGAGGACTAGGGTACATCAGCTTGAAAGAGAGTGCTCAAATATGAAGAGGGTGATTGAGAAGATTGACAAGGAGGGTCCACGTGAGCATAACGGAGGGTGGAGAGGGTCCTTGACGAGGAGGTTTGGGTGCAAGTTTAAGACCCAAGTTTGTGATTCTCATGAACAAGCGGTTGTAAATGCTAGGAAGGGAAGACAACATCATCATCATCATCAACAGTAGATGTCTCGGTATGGGAACAGGTGGTCTTGTTATTTAGTATACGTTGTCTTGGTTGAGTGGACCAAATTACACTGCGTAGTGGGTGTCCATAAATTATTATTTTTAGCACATGTAAGTTACTTCCACTTGTGATTATAAAAGATGGCAACTTCTTTTTGTTTTGAAGGATGCTGTTTTTGCACCAATGATTCCGTTGAGTGTCCAAATTGACACATCTTTTAAGGTGATGGGCATCGCAAAGCATGGAGGATAGTGGAAATTGCAGGTTCTTTCTATGAAGTTTGTGTAATTTGAACTGTGTTGTGTATCTGTGGGTCACTCCCAGAAGTTAAGGGTTGGAAATAGCATTCATATATCATTGGAAGCATCACATATTCTATTCCTTTTTGTCCTATTACTTGTCCCTTTTTTTCTCTTGGAACGTTCTGTGATGAACTGGAAGTCAAGGTGAAGATGACACAAGCATCTTGCTGTGTTCTAATTTCCTTCTATTCATGATGAAGACTGTGGTATGGAACAATGTCTTCTGCATTCTGTCCAAGAATCATTTTGCGAAACATGGTACGAACCCCTATCACATGGGGTCGCATGGGCCTTTGCCTATATATATATATATATATTCTTTTTTTTGTCTAGGAGAATTGCTGGGAAATGTCTTCACTTTCCAACTCCATTTTTATAGATTACTGATTTAAATAGGACGAGAGCTAGTGAAATAAACATATATTTGCAATTATGAAGCGGAGGTGTTTCTGACACAGAAAAATTATGATTCGGACGTTCATTGCTATTAGGCTTTCGTGGTGTGTATAGTTCTTATCGATATCTCAGCTTTTATGCCCATTTCCTCCAATAGGTCTTTTAGGCCTTCGCGAACCAACTTGCATCCGTCGGTGGCCTATGGCAGTGACCGCGATAAGAGTTTTCAATATATTATTATAGAGAAAAACTAAAAGAGATTTAGCTTTTATGTGAGCATTTTAATAATGATTTTTATTTTATCATTGAACTTTCTCTCTCTACAATTGGATGTTTTTCTAGCAAATTGACAATCAAGTTCTTCTAATTTGTTGAAGGAAGACAAAATCCAAAAATAGAAGATCCAAGTATAAAAAATGAAGAAATCGAGTGGCTAAATAGAAATTGATGTGAAAAAATTCACTTTTTTCCAAATACTTTCATTTTCATTCCTTTGGTGTCCCTTTCGTCTTTGAAATTTTATTTTCGGTCTAAAACTTTATTTTTTATTTATTTTTTAGTTTCTAATTTGATAGAAAAAAGAGAGTCATTTGAAAATATAATAAAAGAGAGTGTATCATTCCAACTATTAAAAATAATAATCTTGATGTTAATGAATTTTAATTGATGAGAGGATGTCCCATTGAGGTTTGTTTAAAGCTTAATCTTGTCTCAAAAGGTAGATTGGGTCGAGAGATAATTTTTTTATTTGATTTTTTATTTTTGAAGAGATTTTTAGGTTGTTAAATTGGTTTTTTAGGTTCTAAGGGTTTTTTTAAATGAAAAAACGAGTAGAAAAATAGATTTTTTTTTACCAAAAAACCCTCATCCTTGCTTTTTTTTATCTACACAATGTTGACCGAATTACAAGCAATAGTAAGCGATGCATCATCTGTCCTTGAGTGATGGATCACCTATTATATATTTTTTTTATAAAATAAAGGGTGATGACATGCAATCCTCCCTATATATATATATATATATATAAAAAAAAGGGATGGCCCAAACTTTTGTGTTTGTGCTTTTTTGAAAGGCCTGGTGGGCTAAGCCAGTCAAGTCAACGTGCCTAGGATTTTTTTTTCTTTGATTTTTTTCCTTTAATTTTTATCTTTTAATTTCATCATTCAAGATTGTGTGTTTTATTGATTTTTTTTATTGGTTTTCTTTTCTTTAATTTGATCCTTCAACATTTAATTGATTTTGAATTGGTTTTCATGATTTGTTTTGGTTTGCTTTTTCTAGGGTTGTCGTGATCTCAAATAAAAGTTTTGACATTTGGTTGGTGCTAAATTTTGCAACGGTCTATTTTTATTATTATATAATTAAGTAAAAAATAGTTTTAAAAACAAAGTTATCAAACCCAATAAAATTCATAGCCTATGTCATCATTCTGACGAGTCAAGTTGTGAAGTCCGAGTGTTGAATTGATGCCTCAGAAGCTGCTGATGTGGAGCTGATAAGAGTTTTAGATTTAATTAAACACTTACTTATTTGAAATTGTCAAAATCTGTTAGGATTGACATAAATCTTCTTTATTTTGTTATGATCTTCTTTGATTCTGATATGTAACAACAATAGATTTAACTGCTTGTTACTTGCATTTCGGTTTTTTCCAGTTGCTTAAATAAGTCCTCTAATGATTAATAAAGTGGTGGAAGTTTTAGAATAGGTGTCTTAATTGCTAGCCTCTGCATTTTATTCCATAAAAATTATACACCGAATCAGTCTAATATATTTTCATCTCAATATATATTTTTTTAAAAATATTATATTCAATTTTTTTTTAATCAAACCATGTTTTTACATATTCAGATTACCTTTAAACTTATCAAGTGATTAGATAACCTTGAAGCAACTTTCACGATTTAATTTGAAACATAAACTAAATAAAATATCAGGTTAAAAGGTTTGAAATTTAAACTGTTTAATTAGATTTAATAATAATACTAAAGAATTTCCCGCAGTCCATATTGTTCGCACTCTTGATTACACTTGAAAGCCTCTGCACACTTGTCCATTGTTTTGGACAGAAGTGAGGCCACATTGCCTTAGGCTCTATTTTAAGGATCTGAATAATTGTTTTCTCTCTAAATTCATTTAACTAAAATTATTTTTTTAATTTTTTTTTTGAATGAGATCGTGCCATTGTTTATATTAGCAAACCCTTTTTTTGTTATGCACTTTATAATTTGTTTTTGTTCTTTTTCCTTAAGTATAATCAAAACTAATCATGATGTAATAAATTATATTATATTTGAGATATTATTTAATTAGATAATCAATCTAATCAGCTCATACTTAGTTAGCATAAAAAAACATTTTTAGCATTTTTTGGCACATATATTTCTTAAATTATTTTATTAAGTGTATGCATCATCTTTTTAGTTCACAATTACAATTTCTCTTGATGGTGTTAAAAAATTATCAATCCTATATTTATTTTTTAGTTAAAAAAATTGTTTGAGTTGTGGCGTGGCGCAGGGACAGCGCTAGTAGAATAAACTAAAATATGTATAGGTTTTTAGTGTGCAAGAAACATTGTGCGCGCACTCATTAATAACTATAGATTTTAGTACTAAATTGTTTTTCATTTTGGTTATCAAATATTTTTTTTTTATTGAATTGGATCCTTTTGTGACCAAATTAATTACTAATTGCCTATAATTTTTTTAGGAATAGAAAGATTCAAACTTAGTGGACCAAAGTGAAAAACACAAGGAAACGAGCTGCCAAATTTCAATTTTAACCCAAAAAGTTAACTTTGGTCCTACTTTTTCTAATTGATACAATTTCAGTCCCTTTGGTTTTCAAAAATTCACCTTTTTTTTCAAAACTTTTTTTCTTATATTTTAGTCCCTTGGTTTTAGAAAGGAAAGAGAGTTACCGAATTTTGATTAAGGAGATAGAAAATCATCATTGACACCAATTCCGGTCATGAAAAAAATTGATCTTGGTGTCAACGGGTTTTATTTGGTTAGTGGAGTTCCACTTAAGTGTTTTTTTACCTTAACATTGCTTGAGTTGGTAGATCTGGGGTTGAGAAGTTTTTTTTTAATTCATGTTGATTTGAGGTTTATAACTGATTTTTGGATTATTTTAAGGCCATAAATGGGTGTATTAAGGTTTATAAGGTGTCTTTTAGGTGTTTTTGGGTATAAAATACATCTACCCTAACTTTTCGATGACCAAATGGTCACTAAAATCTGGAATAGCAGATGACGTATATTGTCTATGTTTTTTTTTTTAAAAATAATAAAGGGCATTGTTTGCCCTCTAATTTTTAAAAAGAGGATTGGCATGTGAGCCAAACCTCTTTTCAACGAGTTAGGAAATAGGCCCGGGTCTGTTTTGTTATTCATTTTTTTTCTAGATTTTATTACACTTAAAGACTATTTATATATATTGGTAAAAATATAATTTGAAATTTTTTTATTAGATACCCTTGAATTTTAATTTTTTTATGATATTATAGCATTTTTTATTATATTAGCAAACGTTGTTTTTGTGCAACCCTTCATGATATTTTCTTTATTTTTTAAAATTCTATTCGAT
The DNA here is from genome assembly GCF_000002775.5 of Populus trichocarpa. Classification (NCBI taxonomy): domain Eukaryota; kingdom Viridiplantae; phylum Streptophyta; class Magnoliopsida; order Malpighiales; family Salicaceae; genus Populus; species Populus trichocarpa. Next base: position 10,037,197 of record NC_037289.2, on the reverse strand, counting down.
CATTAAGTTTTTTTAGTGTTGTTTGATTAAATACCATTTGATTTTTTTTTTTATTTTGGAGAAAGGATGTGGCATTGTTTTTTATAATATCAACGAGTGATATTTTTTTAAAATTCTTTTTTTTATATCAAATCGGGTTTTAACTATATTATATTAGGTTAGCTCTAACCCAATTTAATTCGAAACCCGACCCAAGTAAATGTGTGAGTCTGGGGGTCTCTTAACTTCTAGACTTAGTATTTAGTTAATGTTTACAATTCATTTTAATATTTACTAACACCTTTATCACTACAAGACTTCACAGTTTTACCAACGGAAATATTCCGTCGGTATGTGATTAAGATTTCGTCGGTAATTTATTTACCGACGTCCTCACCGACGGAATACGTCCGTCGGCTTTCCTTTCGTCGGTAATACCAGAGTCCGTCGCTATATCTGTTGGAAAAATAAAAAAAACATTTGCCGATGGTTTTACAGATGGAAATTGCTCGCAAAAAAAAAAGTTTCTCGCTTGAAATATACCGACAGATTTATCCCATCGGTGATAGTGTGACATACCGACGGATTCATACCGTCGGTAAATTTGTTGGTGAGGGTTTGGAATACCGACCGAAGATATCCGTCTATACATTCGTCGGTAACTGTGGCAGGCACTGTAAAATACCGACGGATTAAGTCCGTCGGTAAAGTTGTCGGTGAGTCTGTAATACCGACCGAATATATCCATCTGTAAATTCATCAGTGATGGTGGTAGCTACTGTCAAATGCCGACGGATATATTCCGTCAGTAAAACCCTCTGTGATTATTTTTAAATATGTTTTTAAAAAATTATTTAGAATACATAATATAAAATTATATAAATTAATGGTAATAAAAAACCAGTAATGCAAATAAATTTTTTATTAAACATTAAAAACAAAAGAAATAAAATTAAATAATATTCATTACAAACTGAATGTGTTTAAAAAAAATGTTAAATTAACTATTAAAGTTAAATAATATTCATTACAAATTAACATAATGGTGGAGCTGGAGGAGGAGGAGGAGGCTGGTTGTTATACGGCCAAAAAGAAAGAGGCGCACATGTATCACCACTCTGTGATGCCATGTTCATAACAAATTCGCGAAGCTGGTTATGCTCCGCTTTTTTTTGTGCATTATCCGCTTTGAGTTGTGCATACGCCGCTGATAGGTGGTCGTATTTTTCGGTAAGCTGAGCCGTGTGTTGCTGCAAGGCCACGAACTCCTTAGATTGGGTGCTCGATACTGATTGGGAGCTCCCAACGGTTGAAACACTACGGGTCACTCGCAAGTTCTCGGCCGTAGTATTGGAGAGCCCGTAAACTCGATTTTTATCGGGTCCACCAGACGATCCAACCTCCATCCACAAATCCGGATCGAATTCTGGATGGGTCAAAGGATCGTCCCCATATCTCTCCCTCAACCGGCTATTATAGGTCTCCTGAAAATAAAAAAAGTAATCATCATATTCAATTCAATAAAAATAATAACTTATAAAATAAAATGGTTGAACAAACATACCACGAAGTGTTGAGCACGGTTGTCAACGAACTATTGTGCCCCTTTTTGGCGGTCTTGACTCCGCACGTGCGTCTCCACAAACAGCTCTATCAGGCTCGGCTCACGTCCAAGAGACGTAGCCTATAATGAAAAAAGATTAATTAACAACAAATTAATCTAACAATATATTTCATTTAAATTAATCTTACTATCCGTTTCGCATGTGCAGCAAACGGAACGGAGCCGCCGGTGTGCGTTGTCACCGAGCCATGAATTGGCCGATTCCAGTTGTCAGCACCAGACTGTGAGCGTCGTGTGAACCGCTCAGACATCACGTGCTCAAGATAGTGCGGCCATATATCTTTCAGGATGTATATCGGTTTGAAATCCCTCCAAACCGCCACGTCATTCCAGCCTTGGAGACCCCTATCTCTTGTGTTTTTTTTTTGCCTTTTTTTGTGATTCATACCAAAAATCACGCAACCTACTTCCATAGCGAGAAATTAGAAGTTGAAACATAAATTTTTTTTCTAAAAAAATCTTGTATTGTTTTCGATGTTACCTAGTTGCCGCGTGATTGAAACAATAATCCATCCTCCGCAATCTTTGGGGTGAATCTCGATACATCCATGAACAATCATCCATGACTTCTATCGAATCTCTATAAAATTATGATGACAACATGTATTAATTAACTATGTTAGGTAAATAAATTTGCAAAAAAATTGGTTTACCTCAAGATTATCCAACAAACCAAGTACAACTTCTCATAAATATTAAATATTTATTATCAATTATCAACGTCCATACAAATTAATACATATATATCAATTTACAAAAATTACAACTCCGCAATACCATTGATGATAAAAATTAAAACGGACCCATTAAACAAGCTATTAATTATTTCAAAACAACACATGTAATTCTTCAATAAAGTTTCAATAATTTACAAACAAATACAATCTTACAAAATCTAAAACAAACCATAACAAGTATAAAATTATACATTCATATACTACAAGTTTGTTTGAGAAATAACAATAAAACATGTACATCTACTAACAAAATACATATACTAAAAAAACAATAAAAACCATGATATTTAAATGTTAAAATTTAAAAAGATAGAATTACTTATAAAAACTGATAAAAATCTGTAGGTAAATCAGAACATAGATGTTGTGACAAGAACACTTCAAGATATATGACTTGTTGTGCTGAGAAGAGGGAGATTTTTTTTGGGAGGGGGGCTGGTTGTTTGCAGTTGGGGAGAGTTGAGACGAGGAAAAAGAAGGAGAAGAAGAAGGAGAAATAGGGGAGGATAGGGTCGAGTGAGAGGGGATATATTAACTTTTGCCGACGGATTCACCGACGGACTATTTCGTCTGTGATTCCGTTGGCTATTCTGACGGTAAATAGGACACGTCACCGTACGGAGCTGTCATTTTGAATCCCTCGGTGATTCCGTCGGTATTTTCATCGGTGAACCGGTCTCGTCACCGTACGAAGCAGACATTTTGAATCCCTCGGTGATTTCGTCGGTAAAAAATACCCGCAATGACCTCCACGTCAGTGAACCACCCTCTTTTTTTTAATTCTCAACATTCCATCGGTAAGTCCGTCGGTGTCCGTCGGTATGTACCGATGACATTACCGACGGATTAAATGCTGTCGGTAATGGCGACCTTAAATTGCCGATGGAATTATTCCGTCGGCAATTCCGTTGGTATTAAGCGAATTTCTGGTAGTGTATTCTTTCATGGTCACATAAAATTATTAACTCTTTATGAAAAATTTTTGTGCTTCAGCAATGGCTGCACTTGACATAAAAGATATCAAGATGCACTTTTTTCTATTTTTTAAAAATATTTTTGTTAAGTCAAATGCAAAAAAGAAAAAGAAAAAAAAAGCTATTGTTTAATTAGGTAACGAAGGTTTTAGCTAAAAAGAAACCTTTTTAAACCTTACTTCAAATCATTTAGATTTTTTTTATTAATTCTAATTTCTTATCATTTTTATAAGTTTACAGTTTTTTATTTAAAATTATTGAAGGATAATAGATTAATTCATAAATGTTTCTATGGTGTGAAATGCTTTGTCAATGCCCGCATTTTTTATTTTATTTTTTGCTTTGATATAAAAGATTGTTCCAACCCATGGCAGTGCAAGAACAAATACATAGTGGTGTGCGTGTGTGTGTAGAGGGAGATGGAGAGAGTAGATTGTATGTTTTAGTGGGTTTTTTTTTCTTGTTTTTTTTCTACCCTCCTTGTGTCTATCTCTCAATAAATATTGTGAAGCGAAGTAGGAGGTGTCATCAGCTAGTTTATCATAGAATCACATATCAATATTTAAAGGTGATTTAAAAGTAAAAAAATACATTATTTCTCCTTTTTATTACAACGATGATGAGAAATAATTTTTAGTGGTAGACAATTAATTAATAAAGTACAACATTTAGAAATGAAAAAAAATTAGAGATGAAACTCTTTACATGTGTAAATCTAACATGAAAAGAATAGGACATGAACTTGGCAAGAAGATTTACAGATGGTAACATAAAGTATTCAAAGTTTATTTAACATTTAGCCCTTGATTATTGAAAAAAACCTAAATGTCATCAGTAAAACATTATGGCTCGTGATTATATCTACTGTGGATTAAAAAAGTTAATATCATTATCTTTCTCTCATTCCCTGCTTTCTTCTCTCGACATTCAAGTGTTGGTCCTGGCTTGCTTCTCGGCTCCTGTAGGCTTTTAAGATCTTTTTCCTGTGTCTGGTTATCCTTTGGCGAGGCTGAGCTTGGAACAACCAACTTGCATGGTTGATCGTGGTTGCGTTTTAGGGTTAAGTAGCGGGTTTTTTTTCCTTTATCGGTGAGTGGGGTGTGTCATCAATGTGCATTAAATGCATACCCCACTTATGATGTACTTGGCCTTCTTATGTTCATTAGGAGGGTAGGGGTAATTGATTTGCTTGGATTGGATGTGGGCTTGTTTCTGGACGATCTTCTTTGGGTTTTTTTCTACCTCTTCTCTCTTTCTTGGTTTTGGTTTCGTTTGGGTTTTCTATATAAGGCTCTCTTTCATTTTTGGTTTATTTCCCCTTGTATTTCTTGTTTGAATTGCTGGTTTCTATGCTTTTCATGTTAGTTTTTTTATCTAGGTTGATTAGGACGTTAATGGTTTAAGAGTTTTGGTTGTTGTTTTGCTGTTATTTTTTTCCTTAGAATATTTAGGTCGACTTCTTTCTACGAGAGGGTATATATAAGCTATTTTTTTGTTGGGTTTTGCTCTTATTTGAAATATTTAAGCCTCTCTATTTGCTCGTTATTTTTGGAATTGTGTTGTTCTGCATTCTCCCGGCAATTGTCATGGTGATTAGTCTTCTAGGGCTGTATAGTTTTGTTACTGTTATTTTACCTTGTTTGGTGTTTCGTTTGTTTATGGGTCTACTTTATGCTTGGCCTTTTGTCTTTTTGCTAGGTTGGCCTAGTTGTTTGTGAAGTTGTGTTTTGTCGGTCAACTGATTATTGTTTATGGTTTGTGTAGACAGTTTTTCAACTCTTTTTTACTTTCTATGTTGTTCTCTGTCCGGTGTTGTCTCTCGAAATAAAGAATCTGGCTTGCTCTCGATCGTGTTAGTTTTTTTCCTCAAGGTAGAAACCTAATTGCATTTATTTTATATATACACGGAAGTTGGATGGCTCTTTTGCATGGATTGTTATATATGTTGGCTTGGACTTTTCGGTTAAGGACATCTTTCTTCAATGTAAATATAATATCAGTTATTTTTTAAAGTATTTTTTCTTATAAATATATTAAAATAATATTTTTTATTTTTTAAAAATTATTTTTGACATTAGTATATCAAAATGATTTGAAAACACAAAAAAAATATTAATTTGAAATAAAGAAAAAAATAAAATAAAAATTATTTTTTTAAAGTACTTTTAAAACACAAAAACAAACAGTAATTACATAGAAAACCATTTTTTTCAAGTTACATGTGTGTTGGGTAGCTCTATTACCTTAATGGTTATGGTTGTTGCCTCGATTGTTTTAGTGAAAAGTATATTTTAGGCATGTTGTGGACAAGGTTGGGGTGAGAACATGTTATGATCAATTTGTTGTGTCTCCTTCACACATATACTCACACATATACTTAGGCTGATTGTCTTATACTTTTTAATACAAGTCACTTACTTTGAAGATATTTCCTGATCATTGTTTATAATCCATGCATATATATTTTTGGTTTAGTTAGGTTTTTTGTCTCCCTTCAACTAGCTTTTGCCTTCCTTTCTAGGCATGTATTTATGATTTTGAGTTTATTTGTTTATGTACTATGATTATTAGGCCTGAGACTTTCTTTACTTTGCCTTTATCTGTTTTTTTTTTTATTGTCCAATTTTTTTATAACATTTTTTTCTATCCTTTTTCCTTTTAAATTTCTATCCCTTATTATGCATTCCTTTTTTTCATCATCCTTTAATGCTTTGAGAAGCATCCCTTGCATGTTTTTGTTTTTTCTTTGGGATCCTTATACCTTTTCACATTGCTTAAAGATTTTTTCTTTTCTTTATTGTTGTCAATTGGCGACAGTATTTTCTCTCTTTGATAAGAGACACTTACATTGTTACTCTCTTCTTTTCATGTGTTTAATTTGTCTTAATCTATAGGAGAATGTTGCTTTGTTTTCTTATTTAACTTTCTTTACATTTTAGACAACGTTGCATTAGACCTATTAGCTTTTATTTTTAGAATTCTCATCCTATTTGTTGCATGTTTTAGTGTATGTGCTCATGACGCACATAAATCTCATACGTTTTCCCCTCATTTCCTTTAGATCTTATCAGAACCGTAATATGACTAGCCATCGTCAATGACTGTAATCATGCTCAAGACCAGAAAAACTGGTTGCATGACACCTCTCCAAGCACTTTATTGACGCCTTTTATCTCTTTTTATCTAGATAAGTATGACTCAGTTATGCAAGGACATGAGCGAGATAATTATTTCAATGATGTTTTGCTAGAGAACCACTTACCATATATTTGAGTATGCTCTAACCCCAATGACACCAGTGTCTAAGCCGTTAATCTATTAAGCCATTCTCCATGTTAATTCGTTTTAAATAAGCATGTTAAGTTTTGTCAACAATCAGAACTCTCTATTGCTTCCTCATTTACGCTAAAATTATAGGTAGGCTGTGTATCAAAAGAAAAAAAGTGTGGGTGTTTTTCCCATCACTAGCTTCTTTTCCTCTTGCACACAACTTATTTAGTTAGCTACAATATCATTTATTGCTTTGTTTTGTTTAACTTTTTTCTCATTAAAGTTTTTGTTTTATCATTTTCCCGGAAGTTCAGATGAACATGTTGATTTTGGTGATAAAATGTTTGTGTAATCACTGTAATGCTCTTTTTAGGTTTCAAGAACATCTTGTATATTTATCAGAAAAGTAACCATCTTTCTTACCATGCTCCCTCAATAGCAAGGTATCATAGGTTATTGTTTATCCAACACATGAGTTCATTGACACGCTCTTTGATGAAGCAATACTCTAGCTTAAAACTCTATATATTTTTTTACATCGATGGGAGAGTAGCTTGATCATTCAGTTAATAAGCATCCTCACATGTATGTTTTCAAAACTAACAATCATTGCCATAACTCTATGTTTATGACATATATGATGAGGTTGCCAACATATGTCACCATTCCTTAAAGATATTTTGTCATCATCCTTGGATGAAAGGGTCGTCATGATCTTATAAAAATGCTCGATGAAACAAATGAGCTGGTTAGATTACTAAAATACAAAGCAAGGACTTATGAATGTTGACAAACCTAACTATACACTTTGTTTTTTTAGCAAAAAAGACAATGATTCTCATCAATACAATAATCATTCGTTGAATGATATTAATGGGTTATTTTAAAAGATATTAAAAATTTATACTTTAAACGTGACATTATTATAAAAAGTTGCTTTGGTTTCTTGCCAAGGATTTCTAAACTCCGCCTAAAGTTTATGGCTTTTAGTACCCTCTATTATTTCCTTATGGAGTATATTGTTATCACCACAACATCATGTAAACATCACCTGAAGTTTATGGCTTTGTGGTACCTTTTATTGTTTCTTACAGGGAAGATGCTATCATTATAATATCATGTTTACTTACCATGATCATCAATCATTGAGGAAACACTCTAAAGTTTTAATGAGAGCCTATTACACTTAAAGAGAGTGGGAAACAATAATAACATCATCAAGGATGGTCATTTTCACAAATAATTTTTGGTTTATGCATTTGTTAATGTTAGAAAAGATAGACATGACCGCATCAGAGCTAATTAAAAAGATCTTAAGTTGGACGTTTATAATTAAAGGCATCCATAAAGTTGTTCTAATAAGAAATGTAAAGGGAATTGTTGTTGGGAAGATTACTGTTCCACTTTCTTTAATTGGTAGCTCATATTATATGATTAATAATTACTAATATGTCATGGTTATATGCAGAGCTTATAGGAATTTAAATCTTTTCACACATTCATTTGCAATTTGAATTGGCTAGAAAATCAAAGGAAACTTATAAAAAACAGGTTTTACAAGCATAAAGACAAGCCATATATTATTACGCGAGTTTTTCAAACCAAACTTGCTGATATGTTATCCTTTATAAAATCAGGGAAACCTTTTGGTGGTATAATCGCTCGCATGTATTCTTTTCTTTTTCTTTTTTTTACTATTTTAATATAGATTTAATGTTCATATGTTTCTAAATCAAACAATTTCTTACACATTTCATTTGACTAGATATTTGGGTGATTGGATTCCAAAAAAAGAGCCTTCCACACACTTGCCTACCACTTGACTCTAAACTAAAGTATCGTTTAGCTGGATGATATTGATTCAATTACTTTGATCGAAATACCTGACAATAATAGTGATCTGGTATGTTATGATATTGTTTTGAGGTTTATGATGTATAGACCATGCAGTATTGCAAACCTAAATGCTTAATTAATACATAAATAAAAAAAGATATTCAAAGCGTTTTCCCAAGAAATACAAGGCTAAAACTATCTTTGATGAAAATGATTTGTTTATTACATGCAACAAGAGTTTGCCTATATAAAGTTTTTATTGCCTTCTCCGATTCCATACCATTTCAAAATCTCCATGTATTAAATAGCTAGAAATTGATTGGTTGTTGCATAAAAATATTATCTTTTTAAGGAACAAGGCCTTACCATCAATTTTAAATAAACATGGTGTTGATAAACCAATGCTTATAAAGTGGTTTGTTAGGAATTAGATTCATTTAGACGCATAAATTCATTACTCAAAATTTTATGATAGATATGTTTGGGATGTTGATCGTAAAGAGTGGTTGCCTAGATTAAATTAGCCTTGGTCGCATAACATATATTCATCGTGTTGTTGGGAAACTGCATTTTCTTAGATTGCTTTTAAACCATATTAAAAGAGCATTTAGGTTTGAAGATTTAAGGAAAGTTTCTAGGGTTACTTATCAAATATTTAATTTGCTTGCTAAGATATTGGACCTTTTAGGAGACGATAAAGAATGTGCATAAGTTTTTTTATGAAGCTATTAAAATTATCACGTCCTTATAACTCATGTAACTTTCTGTTATTTTCATTTTTTTTATGAAGTTGCCTATCCAAAAGCTTTGTTCCTTCAATTTTGGCACCCTATACATAATGATATTGTCTCCCATACCATATCCTCTTTTGCCATGCTGAATCTTTAATTGTCCAAAGTTGAACTTCAACATTGTGTTTTGTATGAGCTAGAACTGTTTTTCAACACTGCTCTCATGTCTCTCTCAATGCCAAATAGTCATTTATTGTATGGTGTAAAGAATAGACTATTGAGAGAACAACTTAACTACGATATCATTGATCTTATAAGCCAACATCCATATGCTCTTCTAATACTAAAATGGTTCCAAACGAATGTTTATGAGTGTGTTATTAAGATTATCCTTGAAAAATCCAAAGTTTTGATATTTATCCACTACTATGAAGGCCTATAAAAACTTTTTATTGCATCAATAATAAATTGAGTTAGGGCTGGGAGTTTGACTATGTTTTTTGTTCCCTCATCGAGAATTGCGTCCCTTTTTATTATCGAGTGGACAAATTACTCATTCAAGGTTTAAAACCTTTATTGCAATTATAAAAGACTCATCATGTGAGATAAAGAAAATACAAACCTTTAACACCTCCTTGAAATGACATCTCTTATTATCTAGTATGAGACCTTGATGAATAATAGATGTTGTTTTGAGGCATTAAACCATTCTTTGCATGGTGTTCTTAGAAGTGGTAGAATCATTAATTAAAATAAATCACTCGGAGGGAGATCTATTTTATTAAGAGGCGATCTCATAAAATTTTTACTTATTATTCCCAAAGGAACAAAGAAAGAGATTGTTCATGCTTGTCTAAACAGCCCATCACCATGGCAAAAATTTCAAATTCTCAGCATTAAATAGAATCTGTATCTTTCATCTGATGGTCTAAATAATGAGCAAAAGAAAGAACTTAGCTAATTTGATAAGTGGATTCTTTCAACTAGAAAAGAAAAGGTGTATGATTTCCCATTTCCCAGTGATTACACTGTGTCCATGGTTGAGATCTTGTTGGATTTTTTGCTTGATCTAAGATTAGATCCTATTTCAACCATTGTCTCATCCATTTATCCTTACATAGACAAGGCCAATATTGATTCTTTCTATTTTAGAAAAAGAGCAAAACAATTTTTTTTATTGGGTTATGGAAAAACCAAGTTGATTCCTTTTTAAGGTTTGGAAATGTTGACTTAGACAGTGTTTGAGATTGTGGTAGAGATTGTTTTTCAAAGTATTTTTTGCTTAGAAATACATCAAAATAATATTTTTTTTTATTTCTTGAAATTTATTTTTAATATCAGCATATCAAAACGGTCTAAAAACACTAAAAAAATTAATTTAAAGCAAAAAAAAATCAATTTTTTTTAAAAACACGGTTGGACCGCAAAAACAACCACTGCCTTAATAAATCTTTTAATTTGGACCAATTTTTAATAGGTTTTATAAACTTGTTATAAAACCTAAAATATGATTGACAAACATTTTTTTTGTTTTCTTTTTGTAAAAATGTTAAAAATAAAATCAAAACATGAAAGAATGTTTTTTCCTGATATTTGAGAGACTTAGTCATATGTAAAATTTGATGATGATGATATTTTATATGCTTTGAATTATTAGGATTATGCAGTTACTAATAAAATGAATGAAAATCAAACAAGGTTAATTATCTATCAAAGACATTATAAACACATAAGAGCCTTAATTTATCATGCATAAAATTACAATAAATAATAAACACAAACACATGCACTTTGTATAATTCTAAAATATGTCAAGTTTAAGCATTGTATTCCATATAATCTTTACATATGAGAATGGGTATGCAAGATTTAAAAGATTTGGCCAATATCATTTCAACACAAAATCAATCTCATATACTTTGTATAATTCTAAAATATCATCACAATAGACTTTAAAATCATAAAATAAGCATGATATTTATTCAACACAAATATTCATTCAATGAACATGGCCAATCAAAACCTCATCATAAAACACATAAAAAAATCAATAATAAAACAATATAATTATTCAAAAGAGGTTTGGGGTTCAAAATGAACATTCTAGAGTGGCTAAGGATGACTGAAAGAGGCTAGAATAGTGGCCAAACACTACTAAAGTGAAGAAAATCAATGTAGGTGCATAACAATCATGTTCTAGGAGTGGGTTGTCATGTTCTTCGTGTTGTTCCATGATCTATCAATGTCTGATTGATGTGTGGTCAGATCCACAGAGTGAGCTATGATGCCCTCTTTCATCATGTGGTGATGGTATAGGCCACCTTATGCTAGTGAGGGAGATATGACACCGAAAAGCTGTGATGGTCGTTTCTCTCTCTACTAGTTTGTTTTGTAACTTGTAGATTTGCTCAGAATGAGGTTATTAGTTTATAGAGCTTATATGGTTATGTATTCATCTTCAAAGGAGAAGAATAACAGTGGTCTTGCATGGTTTGGAGGTTAGAGGAGAGAGAGATTATAGAGAGAAGTTTTTAGGGTTGCTCTCTCTCTCTCCCCCTCCCTCTCTCTCTCTCTCTTCAATTGACAATGATGATGAAGAAGTTAGTTTCAATTGATTGATTAATTTGGTGAGGGCTTCTAGAGGAAGAAAATGATGGTGGTCTTGTCATTAATGGAGGACAGATGTGAGAGATATCAAGGGGGAAATCTCAGTTTTAAAAAGAAAAACAATGTTTGAGTTTTTTACGTGGGGAAAGGTAGGAGAAGATGACTAATGCTCTTCTAGTATTTATTTCTCCACATTTCAACTCATATTCTTTATCAAAAAAATATTATGGTGGCAAGGGTTATGGGTGGAAGAGATAATGAATAGTATTTTTATGGTAACCCCCCATATTTTTCTACAATTCACTCATATCTTTGAAGGCCACAAACTTTATCATTTTCTCTTGAATTACTTGGTTCCCAAGTAACTCAATTTCACTTTGATCCTTCATTTCTCTTGTTTTACACTTTAGCCCACTTGATGTTTATCAAAAAAAATTAATTACTTGGTCCCCTAGCAGCTCCAATTTATCTTCATTCCTCATTTTTCTTGTTTCACACTTTAGTCTTTTTATCAGTTTTGCTCTATATTTTAATTTTTAATTTTCTTTTTTTTTGTATTTTTTTAAAAGAACCACGTTGACGTCAATTTAGTAACTAATTAAGAAAGATGAAATGGATGCGAATGCATTCAAAATATATTTCTTTGAATTATTTTTGAAAAGACATCAGTAAGAGAAAAAAATCTGAAAATTACAAAAGGGTGTGCATTCTCAAAATGCATTGAAAACACGTTTATCTTTTATTTTTTTTGCTTTTATGGATTTTTTAAAAACGTTTTGTAAAAGATTGGGGTTATGATAGCAAGAAAGATAGAGAAAAAAATCATAGAGGAAAATGTATTCTATTTTAGACCCCGTTTGTTTGCTGGAAAGTAGTTTCCTTTTGGAAAGTGGTTTCCTGGAAAGTGAATTCCTGAAAAGTGAATTATTTTTCGATGTTTGGTAGTGTTATGAAAAATGAACTGGAAAACACTTTCCAGTGTTTGGTTATGTTATAGAAAATGAACTAGAAAATAATTTATTAATGAATTAATTTTTTAAAAAAATTTATCTAATATATGAAAAATATTAAATATAAATATTTAATCACTTACAATAAAAGAATAAAATCTAAAAAGTGTAAAGATGAATTTTTTTATTATATCCTATATTCATATATAGCTTATTTTATAAATATAACTATATATATCATATAATATTATAGAGATATAGCCTTGTGAATTTTTTCATAAATAAAACCTATTAATATTTTTTTTTCAATTTTAAAAGCTTAAATTATGTTTTTTTTTCATATGAAGAAAGCGAAATTAGTTTATGGTATTAAGTAACAGTTAGATATTTGGGTTTTTTTGGTATGAAGATTTTTTTAAAAGATAAATAAATACAAAAATATTTTGATGGGTTTTTTGGAAAAAGATTTTTTTTTTACGGGTATAGGCAATTATCCCTTTAATATCCCTTTAATATATATCAAATAAGCATTAAGAAATAAATATAAATATCTTACATCAAACATAGTCATGCATAAATATTAAGTTTTGATGTAATACTCATACATATTAGTTCAAATTAACAAACATAAACATGCTAGACCGAATTAAACAAGTAAACATACTTGTCAAATAACAAACATAAACTTTCTTATCATAGTGAAATCATCTTAGCAATCAGGCCTGTAGCAGTGCTGGTTTACAAAATTTTGAACCCAAATTAGCATTTTTTGCCATAAATGTTTTTGCCAACATTTCATTTTGGACCAAGTGATCAAAAGCATCACCAAGAGCGAACTCCTCAAAGCCTTCAACTTTCATCACTTATGTATATATCTCATTAACATCAAGTTGATTTTTGCTTAGGCTTTGAATTGCAAACGCTACATCTCCAATCTTTTTAGGCAACTTTTCAACACTATCATCTTCATACATTTGATTTCTCTTCTTATGTTGCCTCTTTTGTGTACTAGAGGAAGATGTCTCTTTACCTTTTGAAGTTTCTTCATATTCTGCTTCATTTTCAATTGAAATAGATTGCACTTCAATGTTCTCTTCCAGGTTGATATCAGCAAATGATTTGATATAATTTCCGGTTGCCATGTCTTTTTCAACAACAATTGTCATTGCTTCATACATATCAAGGTTTTTGTTGAGATACTTGTCATGATTGGGATGTGCCTGTTCATAAAGATTAGAATATACAATTTTCAGTTCCTTGTATAAAGTTTTGGAAACAAAAGTAAATGTAAAAATTACATAAAATATACTATTTATCATACATTTACTTCTTCATCATATACATCTTTTGAAACCGTAATCATCTTTAAACAATCATCCTAACCAAAACCACTTTTATTTTTAAGTTGGGTTGTTAATCCCCATTTTTTTTCCACAGTTTTGAGATGATTGTCAACATGTTTAGGCTCGCATTGCATGTTGAACGTTTGACTAATTTCTGTAGCTACCTTTACAAAAGATTCTGCTTTAAAGGTGGAAGAAGGTTTGTTTCCTTTAAGTGCCTCATCGACTAATATCTCAAGTAGCATGTGAGACATAGGCTTAGACCTTGTGAAGTGCTTACCTTTGCATTTTTCATTCTTCGCGGTACTCATTTCTACAAAATAAAATCACAAATTTATACAAAATAAAATTATACAATATTTAGATTGAACTAATTTTATACAAAAAAATACAACTACTATTTAAAAAAGAACATATGAAATACGTAATAAATTATAATAAAGTCAATAAACAATCCAAATATATAACAAAGACAATACAAACTCAAGAAAGACATAATAAAAACAAACACATATAATTAACACTCAATTACTAGTTTCTTTGAGTGTTATAATCATTCCACATGGTTGATGCAATCATTTTTCTTTTTGTTATCCACTCCCTATTCTCTTCCCTCTCCTCCCGTTGGCTTAAGTTGATTGTTCTTCTAATTGGTTCACTTTCCGAACATATTTCTTCCATAAGAAAGTCATAAGGATCAACTCACATTATGTGATTATGAATAATACAGCATGCAAGCACAATATTCATTTGTGTTTCATAAGACCAAAAAGGTTTTCCATCAATTGATCTAAAACGACTCTTCAAAATACCAAACCCTCGCTCAATAGCAGTTCGTAATGAAGAGTGTCGAAAATTAAATAACTCCTTTTTATTTTCTGGTAAATGTTTTGTAAACTCATTCAAGTGGTATCGAACTCCACGAAAAGGAGTAATGATTCCTTTTCGAATATCATAACCAGCATCACCAAGATAATAATTCCCTACAAATAAAAAATAAAAACCTATTATTATCTTTATCTAATTAGACAATTTACATGTTTATTGCATATTGTAAATATTTAATTTATACCTTATGGAATTTTTAGTCCACTAGGTCTTGATAGTGCATCACCTAAAACCCGGAAATCATGTGCACTTCCTTCCCATCCAGCTAAAACATTTATAAACTTCAAATCAAAAGTTATAGCTGCTAAAACATTTTGTGTTGTTCCCTCTTTTCGACCTCGAAACTTTCCTTGAATTTCAACAGGAACATTTGCAGGAACATGGGTACCATCAATTGCTCCCACACAATCCTATATAAACATGAAAAAAATAATTTATAACATTTTCTTCTAGATGTAATTAATTAATGTATAAAAATATTGATATTGTTCTCATACCTTAAAATAAGGATAGAATCTGCGATTATTCATTATCTCCGCAGGAACTATATCCCCTGGGTCTTTGATAAGTGTTTGTACAACTTAAAAATGACTTTTAATACAATTCTAAAGTAACGATGGATAGTTTCAACAGACCTATAATATATACCACTAATAAAATGAAATTTTTGATTTCGACCTATAATTTGTAAGAACACAATTACTTGCTCCCTAATAGACACATTATGAGTTGATCGTAATACATTACGACTTGTGAGAACATCACACAAATTATATAACACAACTAGTTTCATACGAATTTGTTCGACGCAATGTCTATCACCTCAATTCAAAATGCTATCAATATAGAATTCTCGTTGAGCAATTGCATTTATACGTGGTTCTCTTGGTATATAAACTCTATTTCTTTCTCGTTCAATAATAGCTACTTATGCAGCTATGACAGTTACAGCTGCTCTCATATATGTTGCATGAATAATCTTACTATCCATGATAAGAAAGTGAAGTTTTCTGATAATGAAACCTAAAAAGTATGGAGAAATAAACATTCAAAAAGCATATCAAATATTTACACTATCAATATAAGAAATTATGATCAAACTGACACAATTAATATATTTGGATAGCTAGAAATACTTGTAATTCTACATGTCATGTTCAGTTCAATTATGTAGTTCAGATGTCATTGAAAATAAAAGCAAAAACAATTACCAGATAACAGGTTTTGAATCAAAATCTAATAATCATCAAAACATGCATTCGTACATATGAACTCCTGCTCAGATATAAGCACATGAAGTAAGAGAGCATGACAATAATGCACAACCACAGTTCCTGAATCATTTGTTTAACTTTTTAGATTAAAATCCACCATGTGGAGTACAATGGAGAGAAATCCCTTCAAAAGACACGGAAACAAGAAACACCTGCTAAAGCATCACAAAACCACAAGCATTAATATAGGAAAGATCACTCCTCATCCATTCTTTTAAATGCGATACCGCCGAAAGAAAGAATTACTCATTCTGGAGACGAACCCGTGACCTCCTCACGGTGCGGTGCACTCTAAACTAAGAACGAAGGAGAGATTGAACAAAGACTGACTTCTTTCTATAAATAATTATATAGAATAGTCCGTTCGAGTGACTCACAAATGAGATAGATTGGATCAGGGCATCCAATCATAGGCGAAACGTATTCGGAGTTTTTCCCTAGAAAAGCAAAGTCCTTAATTTGACTTAGACTTACCCGAATCAAGTAAAGGCAATGAAGATATAAAAAAGATGAAAGTTATGTTCCCAGATCAGAGCAAGGACTTTGCAAAATGACTTTTTCTCGCTAGGTTCAATCTAATCAATGAATCTTCAGGCAGGCAGGGTTTTTGATTTAAGAAGCTCCTATTAACTCACAGGCTCAATAGCCTCTAGTCATTACATCACCAGTCTCAATTTCGGTAATAAAACAGGCCAAATCTAGGCAGCTTGCAGAGTGACACAATGCTGCACTTTCTATTAAGACCTAAGAGTCTCACAGCTTCTATAATTATTACAGAAAATTGGTTCTTCTCAGTTCCACAAACCTCAGTTTCAAGTCAAACATGGATTCACTAGAGTAGCCTAAGTTAAAAGTAACACAGATAAACTGACCTCAAGAGCAGAGACTGTGGATTCAAAAGAGAGAGACGAATTCTAATTGGAATTAGGTGGTCGAGGAAAAGAGATCCTATGCTTTGGTAGTGGATTTTGAGTGTTAGATCCCGCACCAACAACAATCAAGACAGTCTTGGGGCATGGAACAGAGATAGAAGCCACGCTCTCTCTTCTTAGAGCAATACCTAGAAAGAATGATGTCCTAAGTTATTGAGTTTTGAATTCTATTGACAGAAAGATCGAAAAAGTGTGGTGGAGTTTTGTAGAGAAATGTGGTGATGGGATGAAGTGTCTGAGAAACCAAAATAGAGAAAAGCTAAATATTGAATCAACACGCACATTAACAAACAAGATCTGAGATCCTATACAGAACAGAGCATGGAATTGTTCTGATTTTTTCCTAAAAATTAACAAGCTCACGAGATTTATGCAGGAAAAAAAGACAGAAAATAAAGAAATATTTGAGGAAAATAATTACCTGAAATAAGATGATTTTTTGTTCCAATAAAGAGATTTGAGAAAGGGAGATTTACAGCCATGCAAAGTGATGTTTTGAAGAGATCAGTTGTAAAATTAATAAGAGAGACAAAAAGGGAGAGATTTGTTTCATTGTTCGTAGGTAAAAAGGAAATTGTTTTCCAAGAATAAAAAGAGAAAAACACTTTCCAGCAATTCTTTCTTTTCTTAGTAATCTGTTTTTTCTCAACAAAAAATATAGTTTTATTATGCTATACATTTTATTTGATTAAAAGATAAAATAAATTAGAATAAATAGCAATGATTTGAAATAAAAATAAGAAAGGTATTTCTTTAATTAAAACCTCTTTATCTTATTAACATTTGTTTTTTGAAATTTTTGTCACCATAATATTTTTTATATATATAAACAAAAACTTATAAGAATCATAAAAGCAAGTTTTAATAAAAAATAATGTTTTGATAATTTTTTCATAAATGCATTAAAAAATATAAGGATAATAAATTGCTCACGCGATACCGTGGAGAAATTTTGAGTGTTTATTTTTTATTATCTAATTATATAATAATAAAAAAGCCAATTATATATATATATATATATATGAAGGGCAAAGAAAATGTGTATTAGCTATTATTATCAAATGAACGATATAATCTTACTTGAAAATCAAGTAAAACTAGAATGATATTTAATAAAATAATATCTTTAATTTATTTAAAAAGAATTTAATTAAAATGGAAGAAAAAAACCATAAAAGCTTTAGCGAAAAAAATAAATTGAATGATTGGGTATGGGGAGGCCATCACGGGCCCATAACAAAATAGGGCACATGCATATCAGCATGGACACCTTTTTTTTTAGTGGGCAAATGATACATCATTGCCTATTGCTATAAAAAAACAAAGTAGACTATGCATTATTTGTATTGGTAGATAACATATCGTCTACTGATTTATTTTTTGTCCATCAAAGAAATAATTGAAAAGACAAGTTCAATGCTTTTTTATCTAAAAATATATTTTCATCAACTCTACGTGACTGTAAATCTCTCTTTTTCAAATCTCTTTATTGGAACAAAATATCATCATAATAATTTCCTTTTTATTCTTTGTTATCTACAATAATTTACATCGAAGCTCTCCATTGAAGCATTGAATCATCTTATTTCAGGTAATCGTTTTCCTCAAATGTTTCTTTATTATATGCCTTTTTTTCCTGTTCTTTGTTTGGATTTTTAGTTGTGATTGTGGCATAAATCTTGTGAGCTTATTAATTTGTTGTGTTTTTCATGTTTTGTTTGGTTTTTGGGAAAAAATCAGAACAATCCCATGCTTTTTTTTTATATATAGGATCTCAGGATCTTGCTTGTTAATTTGCTTGTTGATTCAATCTTAGATGCTTATTGTTCATATTTTTAGTGCTGATCATAGTTCAGACACCTTCAACTCTTCTGTTTTTGCTAGGTTTTTTTTTCCTCATTAAAAGCTAATTAGAAATTGATGTTACCAGCACTAATTATAAACTAATAAACTAATAACTTACGGACAATGAGTTTTTTTTTTGTCTAGTTTGTTTGCATATTGTAGTCTTTACAATATGCAAATAAAATAGAAAAAACAAAAACTCACAGGGTCTTTGTAAATTGGATACATTGGAATTTCTTCATTTTCATAGTCTTTACCATCAAGTTCATACTTTATCATAAAAGAATTAATCTATTTAAAAGAATTTGCTAGTCCTGCTAGATTTAAAATTTGTATTCTTTTTATTATTAATCTAGTTGATTTTAAAGATTATTTGTTCTGCCATTTATTTTGAGCCAAAGGTATTTTTAATAAGTTATTTTTATGAACAATATGTAAATATATGCAGTTAATAAGAAGCATGGATTTAGACAAAAAAAAAAAGTTAATGTACACAACAACAAAGACATTTTAACATATACTTCTAGTGAAACTAGACTTGTTCAGCATCTCCAGACAAATTTGAGGTACCTAATGTCGATGCCTTTGCTTTATCCTGAACCCAAATACGTTTGGATTTCCTCTTGATGAACAAGAGAGTAGTCAACAATTTCTCTAATATTAATTTATCTTCAGCCCCCTGAACATTTAAAAGTGAAGCTCTTTCACTAGTATACATTAATGGCTTGATACCACAGATTGGACTGAACATGACATGTAGAATTACAAGTATTTCTAGTTGTCCAAATATATTGATTGTGTCAGTTTTATCATAATTTCTTATATTCATTGTGTAAGTATTTGATATGCTTTTTGAATGTTTATTTCTCCAAACTTTTTAGGTTTCATTATCAGAAAACTTCACTTTCTTATTATGGATAGTAAGATTATTAATGCAATATGTATGAGAGCAACTGTAACTGTCATAGCTGCAGGGGTAGCTATTATTGAATGAGAAAGAAATAAAATTTATATACCAAGAGAACTACATATAAATGCAATTGCTCAACGAGAATTCTATATTGATAGCATTTTGAATCAAGGTGAAAGACATTGCGTCGAACAAATTCGTATGAAACCAGTTGTGTTATATAATTTGTGTGATGTTCTCACAAGTCGTGACCTATTACGATCAACGCAAAATGTGTCTATTAGGGAGCAAGTAATTGTGTTCTTACAAATTATAGGTCGAAACCAAAGATTTTGTTTTATTAGTAGTATATACTATAGGTCTATTGAAACTATCCATCATTACTTTAGAATTGTATTAAAAACAGTTCTTAAGTTATACAAACACCTTATCAAAGACCCAAGGGATACAGTTCCCGCGGAGATAATGAATAATTGCAGATTTTATCCTTATTTTAAGGTATGAGAACAATACCAATATTTTTATACATTAATTAATTACATTTAGAAGAAAAGGTTATAAATTATTTTTTCATGTTTATATAGGATTGTGTGAGAGCAATTGATGGTACCCATGTTCCTGCAAATGTTCCTGATGAAATTCAAGGAACGTTTCGAGGTCGAAAGAGTGAACAACACAAAATGTTTTAGCATCTATAACTTTTGATTTGAAGTTTATATATGTTTTAGCTAGATGGGAAGGAAGTGCACACGATTCCCGGGTTTTAGGTGATGCACTATCAAGACCTAGTAGTCTAAAAATTCCAGAATATATAAATTAAATATTTATAATATGCAATAAACGTATAAATTATCTAATTAGATAAAGATAATAATATGTTTTATTTTTTATTTGTAGGGAAATATTATCTTGGTGATGCTGATTATGATATTCGAAAAGGAATCATTTCTCCTTTTCGTGGAGTTCGATACCACTTGAATGAGTTTACAGAACATTCACCAGAAAATAAAAAGGAGTTATTTAATCTTCGACACTCTTCATTACGAACCGCTATTGAGCGAGGGTTTGGTATTTTGAAGAGTTGTTTTAGATCAATTGATGAAAAACCTTTTTGGTCTTATGAAACACAAGTGAATGTTGTGCTTGCATGTTGTATTATTCATAATCACATAATAGAAGTTGATCCTTATGACTTTCTTATGGAAGAAATATTTTGAAAAGTGAACCAATTAGAAGAACAATCAGCTTAAGCCAACGGGAGGAGAGGGAAGAGAATAGGGAGTGAATAACAAAAAGAGAAATGATTGCATCAACCATGTGGAATGATTATAACACTCAAAGAAACTAGTAATTGAGTGTTAATTATATGTGTTTGTTTTCATTATGTCTTTCTTAAGTTTGATTTGTCTTTGTTATATATTTGGATTGTTTGTTGACTTTATTATAATTTCTTATGTATTTCATGTGTTCTTTTTTAAATATTAGTTGTATTTTTTTTTTGTATAAAATTAGTTCAATCTAAATATTGTATGATTTTATTTTGTATAAATTTGTGATTTTGTTTTGTAAAAATGAGTACTGCGAAGAATAAAAAATGCAAAGGTAAGCACTTCACATGGTCTAAACCTATGTCTCATATGCTACTTAAGATATTAGTCGAGGAGGCACTTAAAGGAAACAAGCCTTCTTCCACCTTTAAAGCAAAATCTTTTGTAAAGGTAGCTACAGAAATTAGTTAAAAGTTTAACGTGCAATGCGAACCTAAGCATATGGACAATCATCTCAAAATTGTGAAAAAAGAATTGGGAATAATAACCAAACTTAAAAATAAAAGTGGTTTTGGTTGGGATGATTGTTTAAAGATGATTACGGTTTCGAAAGATGTATATGATGAAGAAGTAAAGGTATGATAAATAGTATATTCTATGTAATTTTTACATTTACTTTTGTTTCCAAAACTTTATACAAGGAATTGAAAATTGTATATTCTAATCTTTATAAATAGGCACATCTCAATCATGACAAGTATCTCAACAAAAAACTTGATATGTATGAAGCAATGATAATTGTTGTTGGAAAAAACATGGTAACCAGAAATTATATCAAATCATATGCTGATATCAACCTGAAAGAGAACACTGAAGTGCAATCTATTTCAATTGAAAATGAAGGGGAATATGAAGAAACTTCAAGAGGTAAAGAGACATCTTCCTCAAGTGCACAAAAGAGGCAACATAAGAAGAGAAATCGAATGTATGAAGATGATAGTGTTGAAAAGTTATCTACAAAAATTGGAGATGTAGCGTTTGTAATTCAAAGCCTAAGAAAAAATCAACTTAATGTTAATGAGCTATATATAGAAGTGATGAAAATTAAAGGTTTCGAGGAGATCGCTCTTGGTGATGCTTTTGATCACTTGGTCCAAAATAAAATGTTAGCAAAAGCATTTATGAAAAAATATGATAATTTGAGGAAAATTTGGGTTCAAAATTTTGTGAACTAACACTACTACAGGCCTGATTGCTAAGATGATTTTACTATGACAAGAAAATCTATGTTTGTTATTTGATAAGTATGTTTACCTATTTTACTTGGTTTAGTATGTTTATAATTGTTAATTTGAACTAATATGTATGTGTATAGCATCAAAACTCAATATTTATGCATGACAATGTTTGATGTAAGATGTGTATATTTATTTCCTAATGCTTAATTGATATATATTAAATGGATAATTGTCCATACTCTTTTTTAAAAAAAAAATTATCCAAAAAACTCATCAAAATATTTTTGTATCTATTTATCTCTAAAAAAAATATTTATACCAAAAAAACCTAAATATATAACTCTTATTTAATACCATTAACTAATTTGGCTTTCTTAATGCTGCCAGAAAATTATTTTAAGCGTTTACAAATGAAAAATATATTAATAGGTTTTATTTAAGAAATATTTCACAAGGTTATATATTTATAATATTATATTTAAAATATTTATATTACATATATAGTTATATTTTATAAAATAAGCTATATATATATATATATATGATATAATAAAAAAATCATCATTATACTTTTTAGATCTCATTCTTTTATTGTAAGTGATTAAATATTTATATTAAATATTCTATATATGTTACATAATTTTTTTTAAAATAAAATATTAAAACATTAATAAGTTATTTTCCAGCTCATTTTTCATGATATAACCAAATACTGGAAAGTGTTTTTCAATTTATTTTTCATGACACTATCAAATATCAAAAAATAATTCACTTTTCAGGAATTCACTTTCCCGGAATTTATTTTTCAAAAAAAAATTACTTTCTATCAAACAAACAAGTCTAAATTTAACTAATAAAATGAGATGTTTTATGTAGACTAAACAAAATAGGAATTTTGAAAATCATTACTGTAAATACAAACTAGTGTTAATAAAACATAAATTGATCACATCAGTAAAAGAAAAAAAAATTGAAGACCATTTTCTTTTTTCCCAACTACATAGAATTTTTTTTAGATTTATAACAATTCATTGTCTTTTATAAAAATTCTAATATAAATAACTTCTTATTGTAAAAACTCTAATACTAATTATCAATAAAGATTGTGTGCATCACTTATTATATTTTATCAATATGACTTTACAAAGTGATTTTAATTAATATTTATAAAAATAAAAAATAATGTGAAATGTGAAAAAACTAACCTTATATAGCTTGTGTGTGCGTCCTTGTTTTTTCTCTAGCAACTTAACAAGCCAAGTTGCTGAAAAGAAAAACATAACCGACTTGTCAAACGGATGAAGTTGGGAGGGCAGCCTGGTAATTTGAGCAGATGATGAAGAGGAAGTAACAAGAAAACCCTAACCCTAGTACTCTTTCAGCTATAAAAACAAAGCGAAGGCCACCAATAGTGATGGAGCATAGTGATGGAGCCAGCTTATCCTCCTCGTATCTTCGTTTTCCCATCAATCATATTTCCTTCGTTTTTCTCTCCTTCTCTTTTTAACGATTGTAATCATCATTTGTTTTTTTTTAATTATTGTTTACACTTTTCTTTTCAATGATTTCTCGGTGATGAAGAAACATAGATGACGAGTCTGATCATTTTTCCATTCTTTCAAATTGTGAGGACAATTCGAGGCATTTGTCTGAGAGGAATCATTTTTATTCTTTTTCTTATTGAAAACAATTTACTAATATAGTTACCTAAATGTCCAATCTTGCTTCTTTGGTTGAGATATTTCTGTTTGAAAGGATGAAGGGCAGGCAATAATGATGAAAGATTTAAATTATCTTATATGTATGATGATTCAACACCTCCTACTCATTCTGAATGCCAGCTTTTCCTTTGATTTTGTGTTAGTTCTTGCATCCCTTGAGGGAAGGATGATGCAGCTATGATGAAAAAGCAATCTTAATCTCTCATAAGCAGTGAGGGTTTTTACCTATGATTGCATTTCAAGCACTTTTGAGCTGGCTTTCCTTCTCCTTGTGACTGCTTCCCCCTTCAGCTGATGAAACTGGTTTTTTTCCAGTCTGGAAAAAAATATTGAGTTTGGATATTGAAATTGATGAGACCGAAACAAGACCATGGGAGAAAAATAAATTGTTGCGATCATTTTGTGATTTACCTGAGAAAATGTTTTGAAGCAGATTCGGTTTTCCTAGTTTTCTGCTGCAAGAGACGAGAAAGCAATGGTTTCTTCGAAATGAAGTCAATTACAATCAGATGGTAAAGCATTATAGATTGTCTATCAGATGAGAAAGCATTACATATTACAGCATGTCTGAGAGTGAGAGTAGTGTGGTTACTGTGGTTATTTTTTAAAGTGAATTATAAATAATATTTTTTTTAATTTTTAAAAATTATTTTAATATTATTATATAAAATGATTTGAAAATATTAAAAAATATTAATTTTAAATAAATAAAAATTTAATTTTTTCAAAAAAAATTTTAAAATACAAAAAAAAACTGGTTAAAGAAAAATAAAATCAGGGTTTTTAATTTACTGATAACAGTAAATATATTAAATTAACAATATATTAAAAAAGTTTTGCAATGGTTATTTTTAAAAATATTTATTTTTAATAGCAATATATTAAAATTAAAATAATTTAAAAATATAATTTTAAACAAAAATAATTTTAAATTTTTTAAAAATATAATTTCAATAATGTTTTCAAATATTACTTAAACTCCGAACAAAATATTGTTGTTGCACCAAGATAGTAAAACCCTTCTTGAGTTGTTATAGATTTTTTTTTCCGTTGGAATTATGTTTGTTTTTAATTGAAAAAATGTGTTTTTATTTTGAAATATTTTAGCACGTTCTCATTTGAAAGGTTTATAAATATGTCCCTTTTCATGCATTTCTTTATACAAAGACTCTGTTTTTTTTTTTTTTTTTTTCAAAACATAAATATTTCTCAGAAGATGGAGTGTGTGCCATATATATATAATCAAAATATTAATTCAAAAAAAGATAATTTCAATTGAAATTCAAAGATAAATTAACTTAAATAGAATTGTCTTAATTAACTTGATGGGTTAAAAAATAATTTACATCGATAAAATTATAGTTTCACAAAAAAAAAAACATTGTTTTATTAAAAAAATATTGAGACGACAACAAATTAGATTCACTTGGATCAAGAGATTATAAAATGATCTAAGTCTACTCGGGTCAACTCACAAAACTCGTTGTTCGAGTCATGAGATTAAAATAATTTTATAAAAAACAAATCAAAACAAATGATAAAATATAATTCATAATCAACTAACTAAATGTAAAAAAAAGTTGAATGCAAAAATTGAAAAAAAAAAGTCGATTAAAAAATAAATTAAAAAAACTCGAGTTAATTGAGTTAAACCGCCAAACCCGTGACATGAGTCATGAGACTAGGATAACCATAAAAAAGTAAACCACAATAAATTATGAAATCTTATCTCCAATAAACCAAGTGTTGAAAGATGAAATTAAAGTAAAAGTATATATTAAAAAAAAAACTATTTAAACAGAACTTCTAGCCAGAATTTCTGGAATGGATCAAGATTATGAACGAGATAAAATTTATTTCAGTTTGTTTTATTTTTTAAATTAAAACGAGATATATTGGTAATTCTAAATGGAGCAGATTGAAATTGACAACCTTAGATTTACTTGTGAAGTTTTGTTTATGGATTGACATGATGATAAGTATGTTAAGGTATTGAATTTGAGAACACAAAAAGATAATTATAAAAAAGTATTTAGAATAATGATGATGATTGATTTTTAAAATTTATTTTTGATATTAATATATTAAAAAAATTTAAAAATATTAATTAAAACTAAAATACCTAAAAAAATTTTAAAACTCGGGTCGGATTGAAACACTAGAGTATAGAACTTGCTCATATTTTAAAGCTTTGCCAGGACTCTGCAGTGATATAAGGTAAGTTCAGCTACAGGTAAATATATCAAATAGAGTATATTGAAACAAGCTAATAAATAGGCCTATTAGCTCAGCTGGTTAGAGCGTCGTGCTAATAACGCGAAGGTCGCAGGTTCGAAACCTGCATGGGCCAATCTAAATATTTTTCTTTTAGATTAATCACAAACATCGCCATCCAGTCAAGACTCAAGAGTAATCCCAAACCTGATACTTGCCACGTGGCAAACTAAAAAACCAGAGGCATTACCTTCAATCAACCAATAGGAGAAGGCCTTATCCTATCTCTTTATCTTACCCACACCAAAACCAACCACCTTAACCAGCACAAAGCACTTCTTCTTCTTGTGATCACTCGCTCTGTTTTTTTCTTTTTTCTTTTGAATACACAGTTCCAAGCTAGACAGACAGACAGCAGTCGGAACTAAATGGCTGCCTCACTACAAGCAGCAGCTACACTGATGCAACCCACCAAGGTGGGTGTGCCTTCTAGGACCAGCCTTCAACTCAGGTCTTCTCAGAGTGTTTCCAAGGCTTTTGGCTTCGAACCAGCTAGTGCTAGGATTTCCTGCTCTTTGCAATCTGACCTTAAAGACTTGGCTCGAAAGTGTGTAGATGCTAGCAAGATCGCTGGCTTTGCTCTTGCTACTTCTGCTCTTGTTGTCTCGGTACGTATGAATGTCTTAATCAGATATTTTTAAACTTCTAACGGGTATATAATTTAGAGTTTATCATATTCATATTAGACTACCAGGACTATAATATGATTGCCCTGCTATATCAATATCATGCATGATGATATATTAAGCTGACCCTGTCCTGTTTCTTTGCGTGTTTTTTTGTTCATAAACTGTTAAAGTACGTGGTTCAACAGCATGATTAACTGTTGAGAACTCGATAGGAGAGATTTAAGGCCAGGTTCCCAAAATTGCTCATGTCCATCTTACTTTGGCCCTGACATTTTAATAGCATTACAATGGCATTAGAGATTTTGAGCCGTATAAAGTACTTGCTCAACGGGAAGGGAAGCAATCACATGGTAAGATCACCGTAATTAGTCAGTGTGGATTGATTATTAGAGACCATCCCTTTGCTGCAGATTTATATTTAAGGTTTCAATGTTACATTGAGGATTAAATCCGAACCCAGGTATGATATTTTTATTTCTTTTCTTTTCATATTTTAGGGAGCAAGTGCTGAAGGAGTCCCAAAGAGGCTGACCTATGATGAAATCCAGAGCAAGACATACATGGAAGTAAAAGGATCTGGAACTGCTAACCAGTGCCCAACCCTTGACGGGGGAGCTGAGTCATTTGCCTTCAAGCCTGGCAAATACAATGCTAAGAAGTTCTGCCTGGAGCCAACTTCATTCACTGTCAAGGCTGAAAGTGTAAGCAAGAATGCCCCACCTGAGTTCCAAAACACTAAGCTCATGACACGTTTGACCTACACCCTCGACGAGATTGAGGGACCTTTCGAAGTCTCTCCCGATGGAACCATCAAGTTTGAGGAGAAAGATGGTATTGACTATGCTGCTGTGACCGTTCAGCTGCCTGGTGGCGAGCGTGTGCCTTTCCTTTTCACCATTAAACAATTAGCAGCATCAGGAAAACCAGAGAGCTTCAGTGGAGAGTTCCTTGTACCATCCTACCGAGGTTCATCTTTCTTGGACCCAAAGGGAAGAGGTGGCTCAACCGGTTATGACAATGCAGTTGCATTGCCTGCTGGAGGCAGAGGAGATGAGGAGGAACTACTCAAGGAAAACATCAAGAACACCGCATCATCAACAGGTAAAATCACCCTAAGTGTGACCAAGAGCAAGCCTGAGACTGGAGAGATCATAGGAGTGTTTGAGAGTCTTCAGCCATCTGATACTGATCTGGGAGCAAAGACTCCTAAGGACGTCAAGATCCAGGGGATCTGGTATGCTCAGCTTGATTAATAGAGCTCCTGTATACAATCTGTGTATTTATTCTTCGTTGAGATTTTGCTAAGTGTTTCAAGATGCTGCTAAACTTTTCTGTGACCCCAATGAGTTGCACTAAACTATTTTATTTTGTGCTGTAATTATCAAGCCTCTTTGTAATCATCTTTGGAAATTAAGGTCCATGGTTAGATAATTGGGTTAGATAATTGCAGGTTGTGGGACGGTAGGAGCTGAGGTCTCAACAGCTGCACTCTAGACAGAATCATATGCCTGTAGTATGCAAAATTTTAAGCCCACTGGGACCATAAAAATGGAGGAAAAATCACATTAAAAACCAAACAAAAACTAACAAGAGTTGAATCAAGAGGGGGCTAATTCCAAATCATTAGATTGCTTGCACCAAGATCACAAAAGAGCAGTTGTGCACAGGAAGAGATTAAAGAGAACTTACATAATTCATTAAGAAAAACTACAATGGTGTTCAAAGATTTTAGCAGGACCACTAAGTAAGTGATTCCCTGTGAATCTAACATTGGCCGAGGAGGAAGCTATAATGGGGAAGGATTGTATTTGCTACTTGTGACTAACAAGAAGCATTTGTGGCCAATGAAACTTTCCTTCCATGACATGCATGCTTGAGTGACCCATTCAATCCTAAAAGTGTATTTGTTTTGAACTCAATAACATCTACTATAAATAAGAATGAATCTTCATATTATATAAAAACACGCAATCAAGAATGATTTTCTCAATACAATTTCATATTTCTGTTAGTGTATGGTATATCATATATCACCACCCTGTATCTCTAATGGTTTGCTTTTCTTCAACATGAGTCATGCGTAGGGGTGAGTAAAAAAACCAAAAAAATGATTAAACCGAGAAAACCGGGAAAACAATAACCGAAAAAACCGAACCGTGAAAAAAAACCAATTAAAATTTTGAAAAAACCGACCGGTTCGGTTTCGGTTTTATAAGACTGAAACCGAAAAAACCGAACCGAACCCAAACAGAAAAAAAACCGAACCGAACCAAGCCAAACTGAAAAATCGAACCAAACCGAAAAAACCGAGCCAGACCGGTTTGAACCAGTTTTTTTCCTAAAAAACCGAACCGAACTTAAACCAGTCGATTTGAACCGGTTTCGGTATTTGTTTTTTAAAAAATTTCGGTTTGGTTACTTTGTTTTGATAAAAACCAAACCGAACCGAAAATTATCACCCCTAGTCATGCAGATTGGGGTTTGATTTCTTTTATAAAAAAAAAACTTTGCAATAAGGTAATTCTAAAAAAATATATAAACTTTGCCGATAAGAAAATCATAAAAGGATGTGACGCAAACAAAAACAACATAAAACGACAACAAATATAAAAATATAAAATCTTTAAAAGAATGGATCACACAAAAATCATAATTCATAATTTTATTGATAAATATTTCTTTTCATATAGCTTGCATTTCTAAGAGGGTTACAATCCTTATATAAACCCAAAAACCAACATAAACAAACTATAAAACCTATAAATAAATGAAAATAATAAAAATCTTAAACAAACTAAGAAAAATAAAATTATTAACCATATTATTTGATTTCCTAGACTAAATAGAAAAAATATTTTTTCTTAAAAATCTCTTGCATCAATCTTTCCATGTTAAAAAAAAATTTATCCTCAAATTTAAATTATTTTTACTTTAATCTTGTGAATGTCCAACTAATTATCTCTAATTTCTTTTCTTTCTTCGCTTTGGATATACAACAATTTTAGACATTAACTCTAGTCCCTTCACTTTAAAATTTGTATAAAACAAATGGTGAGGTTAAAGAAAACATCCAGATGTTGATTTTATCATTTTTCTCTAATGGAATCATGTTCTAGCAGGCCAAAATAAAGGTTATTGACAACAACAATAGGAGAGAAGGCTATGATTTGATAGGCTTAACAGTGTATTTAGTGAAAGAAACCCAATTAATTTGGGTAGATTTTGGAGGAAGGAATATAAAATGTGTAACTTGGTCAGGAATTTATAATGCAGCATCTGTTACTGCATGAGGAATTTTAGATAGATTAGGGTCTTTATAGACTGCGAGACCTAGTTTTTTCTTAGCACTTTTAGTAGAGTTGCTTAACAAGTGTTCTGATTCATGAACAACTGATACTGTGAATAATTGGCTCCATTATTAAGTTTCTTAGGGAATGCATGTACTGATTACATACTGGGAGAGATGAAGTTTTACTCGCTTATCTATAACTACAAAGTGCATTATCCAGAAAATAAAGTTTTCTCGAATCTCAAAATAAAAATATGTACTGAGGGATAGCGGAACTACCAGGAGGAACTTTCATGGTGATGACTATATTATAGGAAATAATAATAATAATAATAAAAACCTTTCTTAATTCCCAGCACTAGAAAACAACCATATTTTCTTTTTATAAGAAATATAATTTCATTAATATCAATGATGATACATCATCATTATTATTTTTATAAGATTTAAATAAAGATAAAATTAAATATAATCGGACTTGATAACAAAAATATTAACTACTGAAACTTCGAGTAGAATCTCTCTTCTCCAATTTAGAGATTTTCTAGTAAATTTTCAGGAAGTCCATAGTCAAACTTTTTTCTGGGTCTCAATTCCTTGAAATAAAGGAAAGGGTTTTGTTTTTCTTTAAGAAAAGTTAATGTTTTAGCTGTTAGAATTGGTAACCGCTACAGCTTCCTATATTGGAAAGCTATGACAAGTCTAGACTTTGTCTCCTAGTAAAATAGGAAGGAAAAAAAAAGAGGATTACTCCTATGGAGAATGATGGAGCAATATATGCCTAGAATACGTTTTAGGGTTTATAGCTAGCCTACTCCTCCAATTTGCTTTCGCAAAAGAAGGAAGAAATTGAGAAAAGAGGCAGTAAGCATAGCGACCATTAATTATGGGGGAGCATGCAACTTATCCTCAATGGCTACTGCACTTGATAGAAACAGAATTTTACGAGCTGTGTGAAAATCATAGCGATCCAAATAGAGCAAAACACTGCAACTTCTTCTGTGTGGATTGCACTAAATCACCACCGTTCTGTGACCACTGCAACAGCAACAATGTGCATAAAGGGCACCAAGTCATCCAAGTAAGTTATATATTTATAGTTCCTGCTTCGTAATTATATATAATAATTAGGAGAACGTATTTAATCATTGTTTGTTGGAATATTTTTCAGGTTTACAGATCTTCATACAGTCCAGGAATCAAAATACCTGTGATAAGAACACTGTTCGATATATCCGAGATTCAGCCATATTCCATAAATAGGAATTCTATTATTTATATTCAACAAAGAACTTCAAAAGAGAATAGTAATGGATCGGTAATAAATCAAAGTCAAAGACCTCTGAGCAATCACAACTACAGTGAAACAAATCATAAGAGAAAACGTAGGTGTGAATCATGTCAATGGGAGCTGACGACATTAGAAGATTCATCTCATAACTACAAGTTTTGCTCGGTGGAATGCAAAGTTGTAAGTTCTGATTAATGCTTCTGATTATTATTATTATAGCTTTTGTTTCTGTATTAATTTTCTTCAATTTTATGTTCATGCTGGGCGTCTTTTTCTTGTTGGATATTTGCAAACATGTATAGAATATAATAAAACAATTCTTTCAAATCATGGATTAATTAACAACTTATTATACAAGTTCAATTTTGGTTGCAGAAAGGATCAAAGCCTTCAAGACAAATAGAAGATGATATTGAGGTCTTTGGTTCCATCAATGGGTGTGACGAGCAGTATTGTTATGCTGGTAGAAAAAGAAGAAAAAGTATTCCCAGAAGGTCTCCTTTATCTTAGATTTTAAGCAAGAAAGTAATTGTGAAGGAGCTTCCCTGGTAATGTCAATGGCTAACTTCACAAGTGTAAGATCAACAGATCTAGTTGAAATTATTTAGATTAGCCTTTCTCAGATGCCTATGTAAACACTACAGCACATGTAAGATGTTTTTGCCGGTTGGTGTGTGTTTGCTATTGGCTTTGCCAACTAAGTTTGCCTCATAATCCTATCAATTCTATTAAGAGCATATTGTAACTGTAAAATGCCAGTTCAATCATTTAAGATGCTTGAAACATGAATTATTTTCTAGGATATGTTGTGGGATTCAGCCCGTTTTGTGTTTTGTTTTTAGTAGTAATTATTTTTTAAAATATTTTTTATTTAAAATTGCATGAGAGTAATGTTATTTAGGAAAAAAAAAAAAACAAGTTATTTTTGACAACAATGTCATGATTTTGAAGAGATGTATTTTTTGAAATTTTATTAAAATAATATTTTTTTATTTTTAAAATTTTATTTTTAATAACAATACCATAATATTTTTGAATGATTGGAGTGGTGCAGGGAAAAATCCTTGCAGTTTCATAGAAAGTCTTGGAGGTGGGATTATAGTTTTAAAACATGGCCCAGCCTGGTGGGTCAACTCGAGATCTGACCGATTTAGGGCTGGAACCAAGCCAGGTTGAAGAAAAAACAGGAGAAGAAAAAACCAAGTGTGACCCGGCAAGACCCGGTCAAAAACTCGGTTGCAACCCGTTGACTTTAGGTTTTTTTTTTTACTAAAATGACGTCGTTTTGATTTTTTTTTAAATTGACCAGGGTGACCTAGTGACCCGGTCAAAACCCGGAACCCAGGCCTAGGACCGGGCCAGCCACCGGCCGGATATAAAAACTATGGGTGGGACGCCTCATTCCCTCAATAATTAATCCAATTATGAAACAGCAAATCTAGCTAATAAATTACTCGAAAAGACAATAATAAATCTTTCTTATGAATCATGGGTTAAACGCACCAGAACATGCACACACACGCACGCACAGAATTGGCCTCTCCTGATACGAAATCTTGAGATAATGAAGTATGAAGCTAATTAAAATTTGAAGAAAAAAGCTAAGTCTAATTAATACATGTACCACTCTCTTACTCTGCCTTCAAGAATTTGCCACAATCCGTTGCATTAATAAGCATGTGCAACGAATATATAACTCTGAAATGTTGCAACAGCAAAAGGAAGTCATTTTCATAAAAAGTTGCTTTGTGAAGTTTAAATTCTTTTAAAAGTTGAGTGTTTTCATACAGAGAAGAAGGTTAAAATGATGATTGAAGAGGAATTTTTTTATTTTTTAATCATTAGAATTTAATTAAATCAAAACTAAGATCATAAGAAGAAAAATTCTTCTAAATTTCTTAATTTTAATTACAAAAACAAATTGAATAAATTACTCTGACCAACCTATAATTTAGTCATGTTTTCACTTTAAAACTAAATGTTTGAATATTATACTTTGCAATTTTTATCAAAGCATATTTTTAAAATCAATATAGAGACTATAATACCTTATATATATTAAAGCGTAGAAGGTGACCATAACCACACCACTCATTCTCTCCCTTCTCTCTCTAGGTCCAAACCCACCAACCAAAATACAAAACACAAAACAAAATGAAAATCTAGTAGATCAAGCAAGCTAGTAGATTCAAACCACCCAATAAATAAACAACTAGTTATCAAGCAAACCAATAAAACAACAAGAAAACCAATTAGATCCGGACTTTGATAATGAGTCCTCATCAATAACAAGATAACTCAATAGATCCAGACCATCCACAACTCCCAACAATTAAGATCCATAACCTTTCTTCCCACACAACTCTCACCCACTTGCCGCCATCCACCCCCACCATTTTTATTCGCTACAAGATCAATATGGTTGTTGACCTCTCTGACATATTTGCCTACACATGTACAAAACAAAAACAAAATTCTCTCTCTCTTTCTAAGAAATCAACAAATCAAATTTTCTCTGATCCTTAAAATTGTATTTTTAAATTCTCTATTGAGTACTGGACTAATGTCTCATTAACATCATCTATATGTTCTCTTTTTAACGATTTAGCTAGCCTTCAAATACCAAATGAGCTGGTGGAAAGTAAAATTCTCATTATATCTTATCTTTGTTTGAAAGGATCATAAAATCAAAACAAATTAACACTTTATAGAAGAAAAGCTAAAAAAACTGCATTTCTCACTTGTTCCTAATATGTTAAACATGAGGAGGTGGAAGCTAAGAAATTGATAAATTGGGGCAATATACAACAAAATCAAGGACAAATATATAAATAAAGTGAAATTAAAGCTGTTAAAAAACACTAAATAAACTTCAGGGACCATAGATGTTGAGATAATCAATGATCCTGTAATATGTGGATTGCTATAGGAAATAATTAAAAGAAGCTTAGCTTATATTTTCATATCTAATTTGAGGTTCATCACAAATTCATTAGTGGTGTCATTTACGGAAATTGAATATAAAGCTAGTTCATTCTAATCCATCACAAGAAATTCTTTTCATGGTTGATGAAACTCTAAAATATAGAAGAATAATTGATCTCCCTACTATAGAAACTCTAGCTCCTCTAGATCTTCACCAACATTTTTATCAAGTGTAAGTGTTCAACAATATTGTTCTAGCCATATAACAACATCTTCTTACTCTTCCGTTCCATCAATAAGAAATATAATATACAGCTCCATTACATGCACCACGTGCACGTAGATAACTCTAGATCTATAAAAAAAATGACAAAACAACATACAAAGTAAACACAATACTCCAACTCTCCAAATGAGTTGCTATGAAGAGCACTCCTCAATACGCCCTATGTTGGGTTTTCTGAAATACATATACATAGCGAAAATAGTAAATTTTAAATTTTTTTAGGAATCCCAAGGATCTCGTCAGATAGATTTAGGGTTGTTTAGGGTTTAATCAAAGATTACCAAAATATCAAATGTTCTTCTCGGCTTTGAATAATTACTTTAAGGTTGAGTCGTTGCAAATCACAAGTCGTTCAATTGTCCAGCTTCTAAGGGTAATCAACATGAACCACCAATAAGAAATCTCTTAATTGTTATGTCTTTAAGTGTTAACTCTTTTCTTTTGTGTTTTTTAAGTGTTCTGTAACTTGCGTAGTTTTTATCTCTGTACAGAAAATAAAAGGCATAACATTATATTTATAGAAAAACCTGAAAACCCTATAAATGATAAAATATCAATTTCCCCCTAGTTTAATTTCTTATCAATGGCTATTATATGTGTGATACATTAGGTTCTCTAATAAGTTAGTCTAAATATAAATCACAATCCTAAATAAAATAGAATTAAATAAATAAATTTATTATCAATTCAATAATTAATTGATTTATATTTGAAGATCAAGTATATATTAGTTAGATTGACTTTTATAATATTATTAGTTATATGATTTTGATAGAACACATGTCGCTATCATTGATAAATTTAAATGAGTCATGATGAACATATTAAAAGTTATGGGTTAATGGTATGGAGCTGACATCATTAGGGTTGCAAGAGTGTTGCAATACTAAGATAGGATTTGTCATGTGTTGTGATGTAAAAAGATTTGTGAAAGAGATTGATTTTAAAATAATAATTATATAATAAGCTCTAGAACTATAACATAATAATGAAACTAGATGGAATGTGAAAAGGTTAGCTTTTTTTAAAAAAATTATAAGCTTTATAGTTGTTATTATGTGTTCTTTTTAATAATATATTTATTATACAAAGTCCATTATAATTAACTAACTAGAGTTGGTTATATCTAACTAGCTTTTAATAATAAATATGAATATAATAAATATCATATTGATATTAACTAGATCTCAATCCTAAATTATGTTTGATTATATTACTTTACTATATAATTTAATCTTTTTTCTGTGTGAATATTCTATAATTCAGTGTATTGGAATTTAGAAAAGCAGACTTAATATGAATAAAAAAGAGACGAAAATATTAGGGGTAAATAAAAAAACTGAAAAACCAATTAAACTAAAAAAAATAAAAAAAAAATAACTGAAAAAACTGACCAGTTCGGTTCTAGTTTTATAAATTTAAAATCAAAAAAATCGAACCGAACCCAAACAAAAAAAACGAAAAACAAACCGAGCCAAACTGGAAAAAACTAAACCAAACCGGTTTGGCTCGGTTTTTGTTTCTTTTTCCAAAAAAACAAAAACTAATTTTTTTTTTTTTTTTATAAAAACCAAATCAAACAAAAAAAAATATCAACCCTGTAAAATATAATTAGCTAGACAAATTCAAAACACAAAAATCTGCAGTCCCTGTCTGTGTAATATGACCTAGAATCGAGGTTACTACCACATACATACAACCTGTCTCCCACAACTTACAGGCTGGCAACTCCTGCACAGTGATCACGTAAAATGACAAATCTGACGTGGCAACCAAATACAGATATCGAAGCAATCTCTCCTTAATTCAAATATACACACACACACACACACACTCACGCACGCACGCACCACCCTCTTCCTCTTCAGATTTCAGACCTCTCATCACCAGCCAAAAAGAAAGAAAAGTAATAATAATAAAAAAAACTCATGGGCATTTGCAGTTCTTGTGAATCAGCACATGTAGCAACGGCAAAGTTGATTTTACAAGATGGAAGGTTACAGGAATTCTCATACCCAGTCAAGGTTTCTTATGTTCTTGCCAAGAATCCTACCTGCTTCATTTGCAACGCTGATGAAATGGAATTTGATGATGTTGTTTCAGCTATAAATGATGATGAAGAACTCCAGCCGGGTCAGCTCTATTTTGCTTTGCCATTGGGCTGGTTGAAGCATCCATTGCAGCCTGAACAAATGGCTGCATTGGCTGTTAAAGCTAGCTCAGCTTTAATGAAAACTGGAGGGGCTGAAAAATGTAGGTGCCGCAAGAAATTGGTGTTTTCTGCAGACAATGATGGTCGCGGTGGTGGGCCGAGCAGAAATGGTGGCAGGGGTAAGCTTACGGCAATGTTGAGTGCAATTCCCGAGTAGGGATAGTCTGGGAATTTAGGGAGGGGGTATTGGTGTAAATATTGTAATGACGCGGGTTAAATGGTTGAGACTCTTGGGAGGTTGTGCTTGGTAAGCTGATTCGGTGGTACGATACTTCTGGCTGTCACCCATTTAAGGGTCGTAATACAATTTTACCCCTAGATGAGTTGATTAGCTATGTTCGAAAATAATAATTAATTTTTTCTTATTAGTAACAGGTGAGCATGAATGGCTCCGTGCGTTATTACTATTTGCATATGACATTAATCTAAAGGATATCTGTTTATTTTACGTTTTAAAAAATGTTTTTTATTTTTTTTAAATTTTTTTAATTTGTTAATATTAAAAATAAATTGAAAAAAATTATTTCAATGTAATTTTAAATAAAAAAATATTTTTAAAAATACTTATTATTATAATAACCCTAAAATACAAATAAAACACCTAGCGTTGAGTTTATTTAGTATTTGTTATTATAAAATCTTAAAACGAAAAGAGCCAAATTAATTAGTTTTACTTGGTTAGAATTTGTTATCGTAATAATAATTTTAAAATAAATATTGTTTATGTGAAAATATATTAAAATAATATTTTTTTAAAATTAAAAAAAATCAAAAACACTTTTTAATACAAAAATAAATAAAGGTCAAAAAGAGCTTGACTTGTGTGTAAAGATTTGAGGGAGGCTATTTAGTGGTTTATGCTTAAGAGTTAAATAATGTTTATAAATGACTCATACAAAATTAATTTTATTTGCCATAATATCAACTCACAACCGTAATAATCAAATTGAAAATGAACCGTATTGTATGATGTGTCGTTTTTTGGTTTCCTTAGTTACTGATTGGCTTCGGGGTCGCTATTAGCTGGCGAGGAAATTAGTTATAAGATAAGATTGATGTGCTTTGCCATAGTACTGATCTCACAGCTGTTGTAATTGATAATTTGGTGACTCTGCTCCGATTCGCATTTTATCTAGCACTTGACTCATAATCCACATTAACATAAATTAAAATTCTTTTTTTTTCTTTAAAAAAAAAAACAAAATTCAATCTTGTGATTGATTTGGGTACAATAATAACCTGTATCGAGATATTAAAACTATAAAAATCAAACTCTCACCCTATATCTATAAGAAAACATGAATGAAAAGAATGAAAGATACCGTGAAACTTTGTTAATAATTCTTCAAGAAGTCAGAGTAGTTTAATGAAAAATCAAATTAAAAATTTTTTCTCTATCACCAGCGATCGCCTTGTCGTCAGCAACCACTGCTCGATCCCTTCCTCTCCTCGCTTTCATTTCCCTCCTTCTCCTCTCTCCTGCTATTCCCCTGAGTCAGTCGTAACTTGCAGAGCTTGTTATTTAAGTTTTGTGTTTTGTTCCCGAGTTTGATTTAGATCTGTTAGTTTTTGCGGAACTTAAATGTTAGGTTGATTGGTGTTCATGGTGAAGGAGTCTTCTCGTGAACCATATTCTGGTTGTTAGAGTCTGTTAGAATAAATAACAAACTAGAAGGGAGAGTCCTAGTTTTACAGGGCATTGCAAATTACAGTTAGCAACCTCTCTGTTAGAGTTTGTTACTTTTCTGTTATTCTGGTATCATGTATTAAAGGCTATATAAAGCCAAGAGTTCTTGCTGAATAATACAATTTTCCATTCATCCCAGATCACGTATACTTCTTCAATCATCCATAATCCTAACAAATTGGTATTAGAGCCTCCACTAGGCCTAAAATTCAAAGCAGCAGACTTTGAAATCCTTTGCAGCAGCATAGCAAGATGACTACAGAGGGAAGCTTTGTCCAGCCAGCTATTCCAAGATTCAATGGTCATTATGACCATTGGAGCATGTTAATGGAAAATTTTCTTCGATCCAAGGAAATGTGGGAACTGGTGGAGATTGGATATACTGAGGCAAGTGGATCAATGCAAACTGATGGACAACAAAAGAAGAACGATGAGATGAAGCTGAAAGATTTGAAAGTAAAAAATTATCTCTTTCAGGCAATTGATCAAACAGTTCTTGATACTATTCTCAAGAAAGATACTGCCAAAAATATATGGGATGCAATGAAGAAGAAATTCGAAGGAAATGCAAGGGTTAAGAGATCTCACCTTCAAGCTCTCCGCAGAGAGTTTGAAACACTTGAAATGAGGTCTGGTGAAGGAGTGACAGAGTACTTCTTTAGAGTCATGATAGTGGCCAATAAAATGAGAATT
This sequence comes from Populus trichocarpa, assembly GCF_000002775.5. Taxonomy (NCBI): domain Eukaryota; kingdom Viridiplantae; phylum Streptophyta; class Magnoliopsida; order Malpighiales; family Salicaceae; genus Populus; species Populus trichocarpa. Next base: position 9,997,784 of record NC_037289.2, on the reverse strand, counting down.
TATGGAGAAGACATGCAGGATGTTAAAGTAGTGGAGAAGATTTTACGTTCGTTGACTGAAAAATTCAACTATGTTGTATGTTCTATTGAAGAGTCAAAGGACATTGATGCTCTCACTATTGATGAATTACAGAGTTCATTAATCGTCCATGAGCAGAAATTTATGAGACATAAGAGTGAGGAACAAGCTCTGAAGGTGACATATGAAGGAGGCAGAGGTCGTGGTCGAATTTCCTATCGAGGAAGAGGAAGAGGCAGAGGACGAACAGACTTCAATAAAGCAACAATTCAATGTTACAGATGTCATCGACTTGGACATTTCCAATATGAATGTCCCACTGTGAACAAAGAATCACTTTATGCAGAGCTTGATGAGGAGGAGGAAATGCTTTTGATGGCTTATGTGGAGAAACATCAAGCCAGAAGAGAAGATGCATGGTTTCTTGATTCAGGATGTTCTAACCACATGTGTGGTTATAAAGCCATGTTCAGTGATCTCAACTTAGAATTTCGACATTCTATGAAGTTGGGGAATAACACAAGGATGAATGTAATGGGTAAAGGAAGTGTGAAGATACTGCTGACTGGAATCAATCATGTTATTGCTGAAGTATATTATGTCCCCGATTTGAGAAATAACCTCCTGAGCATAGGCCAGTTGCAAGAAAGAGGGTTAGATATCTTATTCAAAGGTGGAACCTGCAAGATATTCCATCCAAAAAGGGGATTAATAATTCAAACCACCATAAGCATAAATCGGATGTTCATTTTGTTGCCTGATTCCCAATCTTCTTCTCAAGAACAAGCTGATCAATGCTTCCACACAGGAACACAAAATTTGTGCCATCTTTGGCATCGAAGGTATGGACATTTGAGTTACAAAGGCTTAAGAACTCTATCATACAGGAACATGGTGCGTGGTCTTCCTCAACTCTCAACCTCAAATGTCACCTGCACTGATTGCTTAAAAGGGAAGCAACACCGTGATCCCATTCCAAAGAAAAGCACCTGGAGAACATCTCAGAAACTGGAACTCATTCATGCTGACATTTGTGGGCCGATCACCCCTACATCCAACAGTAACAAGAGGTATATTCTGCTATTTACAGATGACTATAGTAGGAAAACCTGGGTATATTTTCTGGTAGAGAAGTCAGAGGCCTTCAGTTCATTTAAAAGCTTTAAGTCCATGGCTGAAAAACAAACAGGTTTGTTTGTTAAATGTCTTTGCACTGACAGAGGAGGAGAATTCATTTCCAATGAATTCAATGAATTTTGCAAACACAATGGGATTAAGACGCAGATGACAACTGCCTATACCCCGCAACAAAACGGTATAGCAGAGAGGAAGAACAGAACCGTAATGAACATGGTTCGATCCATGTTATCTGACAAAAACATTCCCAAAACCTTCTGGGCAGAGGCTATAAACTGGGCTGTTTATGTTCTTAACAGGTGCCCCACGTTGGCAGTAAGGGATGTTACACCAGAGGAAGCTTGGAGTGAGACGAAACCCTCGGTAGATCATTTTAGGGTTTTTGGTTGCATAGCACACGTTCATATTCCAGAAGAGAGAAGAACAAAGCTTGACAACAGAAGCATTACTTGCGTATTATTGGGGGTTAGTGAGGAGTCAAAAGGTTACAGACTCTTTGATCCTGTTGCAAAGAAAATTATCGTGAGTAGAGACGTAATTTTTTAAGAAGAAAAGTTGTGGAAATGGGGTGAGAGCTGTGACCAACAATCAGTGGAAAATTTAGACTGGGGTGATGAGGATGAAGAAAGGGTGAGGGAAAATAGAAACAGAGGAGATGGTATTGATGATGCAGAACAACGTGGTGGAAATAATTGCAGAGAAGGTTGCAGAGAGGGTGATGAAGAAGCCTGTGATACGGGAGTTGAAACAATTAATTGCAGAGAGGGTGACGAGAGAGTAAGAGATAGTGAAATTGAAGAGGGTGACAAAATAAATTCCAGAGAAGGTGACGAGAGAGTGAGGGACAGTGAAATCATGCAGCTTGAAGAAAGAAGCTCAAGACAATTACGTGGTAGACAGCCTCCCACGTGGATGGGAGATTATGTCAGTGGTGAAGGGCTGTATGAGGATGAAACAAATATGGCACTTGAGGTGTCAACAGATCCCTCGGTTTATGAAGAAGCTGTGAAGAGTACAGATTGGAGGATGGCTATGAACAATGGAATTGAATCTATTGAGAAAAATAAAACGTGGACACTCACTAAATTACCAGCGGGAACAAAACAAATAGGGGTGAAGTGGGTTTATAAAACCAAATACGATGAGAATGGGAAAATCGATAAATACAAGGCTCGGTTGGTGGCAAAAGGGTATTCTCAAAAATATGGTGTAGATTATACAGAAGTGTTTGCCCCAGTAGCAAGAATGGATACAGTACGAATGATTATCGCTTTGGCTGAGCATAAAAATTGGATGATTTCTCAGCTGGATGTCAAATCGGCTTTCCTTCATGACGAGTTAAGTGAAGATGTTTATGTAGAGCAACTAAGAGAATATGAAAAGAAAGGGAGCGAGCATCTGGTTTACAAACTGCACAAAGCACTGTATAGTTTGAAACAAGCTCCACGAGCTTGGTTTAGTCGAATTGAAGCACATTTCATTGGCGAAGGATTTCAGAGATGCGAAAGTGAGCAGACCTTATTTACAAGAAGAACCCAAGAAGGAAGAATCATCATTGTGAGTATCTATGTCGATGACTTAATCTTTACTGGAAATGATGAGGTAATGCTATCTGATTTTAAAAACTCTATGTTAAGGGAGTTTGATATGACTGACTTGGGAAAAATGAGGTTTTTCCTTGGAATTGAGGTGTTACAAAAGTCTGATGGCATTTATATATGTCAAAGGAAGTATGCTTTGGAGGTTTTGAGAAGATTTGGTATGATGGAAAGTAATTCGGTAGGAAGTCCAATAGTTCCAGGATTCAAGATAAGCAGAAATGAAGATGGAAATACTGTTGATGAAACCTACTACAAACAGTTAGTGGGTAGCTTAATGTATCTTACTGCTACAAGACTCGACATGATGTTCGTTATTTGCCTCATAAGTAGATACATGACGAGACCTATGGAGATTCATCTACAAGCAGCTAAGAGAGCTCTTCGATATCTAAAAGGAACTGTGAACTATGAGATTCATTATAAAAGGGGGGAGAAGGAGAGTTGTTAGCATTCACGGATAGTGATTATGCTGGCGATATGGAAAACAGGAAAAGCACATCTGGTTATGTTTTTCTAATGGGTTCAAGTGCTGTCTCATGGTGTTCGAAGAAACAGCCTATTGTGACTTTGTCAACAACGGAAGCTGAATTCGTGGTAGCTGCAGTATGTGCCTGTCAAGGAGTATGGATGAAGAGAATTTTAAAGGAACTGGGACACTCAGATGAAGGTTGTACAACCATAATGTGCGACAATAGTTCAACTATTAAGTTGTCTAAAAATCCCGTAATGCATGGTCGCAGTAAGCATATTGATGTGAGGTTTCATTTCTTAAGAAACCTTACTAAGGAGGGTACAGTTGAGTTAATTCATTGTGGGAGTCAGGATCAAATCGCAGATATAATAACCAAGCCATTAAAGCTCGAAGTGTTTCAAAAGCTTCGGAAGTTACTGGGAGTATGTGAAATACTACCATAATATAAACTAACTGCTTCATAAGCATTTAGTTTAAGGGATGGAATGAAGGAGTCTTCTCGTGAACCATATTCTGGTTGTTAGAGTCTGTTAGAATAAATAACAAACTAGAAGGGAGAGTCCTAGTTTTACAGGGCATTGCAAATTACAGTTAGCAACCTCTCTGTTAGAGTTTGTTACTTTTCTGTTATTCTGGTATCATGTATTAAAGGCTATATAAAGCCAAGAGTTCTTGCTGAATAATACAATTTTCCATTCATCCTAGTTCACGTATACTTCTTCAATCATCCATAATCCTAACACATGGATTGAGTTTTGATTTCGCAAATGGTAGTTTATGCATTACAAATGCCGGATCTCGTTCGGGTTTGCTTGGGTCGCCCGGGTCATGGGTCAACCTGTCGGGTCGACCGGGTCTTGTCGGTCTTTTGCATTTACCGATCTTTCTCTTAACTCGAACCGGTCCAACCACCCGGTCAACTGGTTCCCGGATCGACCCGCCGGGCCGGTCTGGATTTAATAACTATGACTCTAAGAATACAAGCCTTAAATGATGGAGTGCGGGTATCTAAATGATGTACGTTGTAGTCTGTATGAATACAAGGCCGAGCTGTAAATTCGAGTCAGGCTATTAGTAAAAGGAGCAGCGAAGAAAGCAGTAGAGAGTCCACTCTTTTAGAGGGTCAAATACATGCTTCATTCGTCTGTGAGACAGCCCAGCTCCCACGTATATTCCTATTTCCTACCATAGAGCTTCATGGTAAGTCCAACTCACAGCAATAAATGGAGCCATCCATTACTGCAACCTTGGGCAGCTAAACATGTCACACGCGAGCAAAAATAACGTTTCCACAGTTCAATAACTCATTCCAACCACTATTACAAGGAAGTTTGCAGCGTGAAGCCAAGCAGTAATCATGGAGATTGGCATGGTAATCAAGAGGTCCTGATATATAAATCATAGAAGATACTGTACGCCCAACCTTCTGCATCATCTTCTAGTTGGTAGCAGTTCTTTAGCCCGAGCATGCTCACATCCATCCTCTGAAACAAGAAATCTTGCCCAGGCGTGTTGAGAATCAAGCCTTCATCTCCCACTCATAAATGCACAGACCACATGGGAACACCAGATTTCACTGAGATTTGCACAGCATTTCAGATCAAAGTCAACAGTACTCTCACGTGTGCCATCCAATTTGATTGCTGTACACAAGTCAATAAACAATGTCAAGGGGTGGGCGGCACTGTCTGACCCTTCCCATGGTTTCAAGGCTCCTTGTCTCAGTCCCCAACAAATCACCTGGCCCGATGCATCGCGGATGATGCCTTCACCCCTTTCTGTCATATCAAAAATTATTTCATAGAATTATCTTGGGAACAACATGAATCTTCCAATTAATCAAAACGGTGGCAAATTGACAGTATAAACCTTAACTATGTGAAAGTGAGGGTGGCATTGTGAAGGACAACCTCGTCATACCACCTAAGCATAGCCAGACCACACGAGCAAATCTATTAAATAAACTGGACCCTCAGCTGAAAATCACTTGACCTTGTAAAAATCTAGCTAAAGAAATGGCTTGCTCCTCCTTGCTTCCCCTTCTGTTTCTAGCTTTATGCCACAGCTCAACCCATGGTGCAGCCCCTGCATCAGACCATAACCCCACCCAAGTCACAACAGCTCCAGTTCCACTGCCAAATGTGGCTAAAGAGTTCCTACAGTCTCACAACCAAGCAAGAGCAGCGGTTGGTGTTGGCCCTCTCAAGTGGAGCGAGATGCTAGCCAATGCCACAAGCAGACTAGTCAGGTACCAAAGGAACAAAATGGGTTGCCAGTTTGCAAACTTGAGCAACAGTAAGTACGGTGCAAATCAGTTATGGGCTAGTGGCATGGCTGTGACTCCACTCATGGCTGTTGATCACTGGGTACAAGAGAAGAATTACTATAACCACACTAACAATTCCTGTGCACCAAGCCATAGGTGTGGAGTTTACACACAGGTGGTGTGGAGGAAATCTTTGGAGTTGGGGTGTGCACAAGCTACATGCGTGAAGGACCAAGCTAGCTTAACTATTTGTTTTTATAATCCTCCTGGGAATATTATAGGCGAAAGCCCATATTAGACAAGTTATAGCTAGTTAAATCTCTGGTTAACTGTGTTTGTGCATCGTTGGAACTTGTTTAAGAGTTGTTTTTACCTTTTTTGAAGATTTCAGTGCTTATGTTTAGTGAGTAGGGGACATGCAGATTGCTGCTTCTTTTCTCTCTCTTTTAATTGCCAGAGATTAAATTTGCACGGATGTAAGTTCATAAGCACAATTGTCTCGATTTTAATGCAGACTCAAGAGCCATGCTACAAGATCTTAAGGCTTTACATCTAGTTTTCACCATGGATAAAATATGTGAAAAATGATCTTTCCAAAAGCATTGATCGAATGGAACAAGTCATTACACTGCTTCCAAATATTTGCTCTGTAGATGGTTTTCACTGACGAAGAATGTGAACATAGTTGTGGAGACAGAACCATCCTGCAATAACTATCTGCACTGATAGCCTGTAATAATTGAGCTCCGACAGACTGCCAATCACATGTTCACCCACCCCCTTCTTTATCCCAAAAATATCTATTGATCATAAAGCCATGAATCCTCATAGCACAAATAATTGATGTTACTTGGAAACTTACTTGAGACGAGCTTCTTTTTTTTTTTTTTATCAGAAGTTTCATTTTAAAGATTCTCTAGCTTTTTATCTATATTATCTATGACTTTAATATCAAAAGTTGTTTCAACCAAACAATTTTTGTTTCGAACAACGGCTAGAGTTGGTCACATGTACAACCCCAAAAGCTATACTTTATACCAACCTCTAGTTACTAACTTACTAGGATCTTTTTCAGTTTCACAAGGTGAGGGAGAATGGTCTTGCCAGGAATAGAACAATGCTCTACAAAGGTTCAGTTTCCGGTATAAACAAGTGTGGTAGGAATTCTTTGAACAAATGGCAGAGTCTAATATGAAGGAATTTCATTCAATGAGTCTAAACCATTGGCGAACATGTCTAGTTCTGAGAAATCCAACCTGTCGTGTGATATATTGTCGGCATGATCAGTACTGAGACAACTGATGATAGCCATCTTCTTCATAGGATTGGTCTGTGTCAAACACCTATGCAAAATTCTGCACTTATAATCAACCAAATAATATCTCAAGAAAACAACGCAGTAGGTATATTTTCGATGCACATTTTCATTTCATTTCGCAACATCACAGAAATCATGAATGCTTCCACGCTCGGAAAAGGCGGAATCGAGATTTCATTATACAAAACAAAATATCGCATTGTTCTATCCCACCATTTCAGACTTCATCTCCTAATATATACAAGGAAAAAATTTAAAATCTCAAAATATGAGAACCTTGAGAGCTATGTGAATGAATAGAGGAGGTCGAATACTATTAAACTTTTTGACACACGGAAGCAGTCACTTTACCAGCTCTTTAGATATCAGGTACCGAAAAGTAAAATTATGCGGAATCCATTCAATGGTCTTACGAGGTTTTCCTAGCTGACATTTCTTAAGACACTTCCTTACAGTAGCAGGCAAAGTTTTTTGGATCATTTCAAGAACAACCGCAGGACATAAACCTGAATCCTTGGTGTACGATTCCACAATCTTTGGAAGCAGGATTTTCTGGTCCTTGCGTACGCCATAGGTTGCTCGGATATACTCTTCCTTCGCAGCTTCAAGCTCATGAATTATTCCCTTTGGAGTGTAGACACGGACCTGGCAAAAGTACTTGTCTAAATTCCATTTGAAGAGGATAAACTAAACAGAAAATATGACCAAAATCCGCAAAATCTGTAAAACCCAAGTTCAGTTCTTTTTACTGAGCTGATATTTCATAATATACTTTAGAATTGTCAAAAGGAAATTACTTCTTTTGGAAACCAATGCATGGTATCACAAAAATGAGCTCTTTATGAAAGAGTGCTGTGAAAACGCAGCGCACACGTGCAGGCAACTAATCAGAAAAACTTACACTTAAAAAGGATATAGCATTTAATTTTGGTTGGGTTATTCTTAATCAGTATTGCGATTACATAATATATGCAAACAATGTTCATGCTGCACAGTATCTTACTTATGACTGCTACTCATCTACTAAAAATCTTGTAACAGATGAAGGAAAATGAAGTACCGCAGGATCAGAATGGCTTCCTGAACATAGTGCAAAGTGCAAAAGCGGTTCTGAATGGTCAGTTGCATATGCTTGCCGATCCTCTACTGTCTTGAATTTGGACTTTGATGAAAGTAATGTTCGAATCCACTGCAATTAGGGACAAGCTTTTTCAGGATCATATCAAATGAATTTACAACGTAACTGACAAGTGCATTATTGTATCCCACGAGAATTACTTTACAAATACAAATATGCTTATTGAACATACAAATATATATCATTGTCTTTTTTTGTGTGAGCATGGCTCTGTTCTTTTCATGACACAAAAAATAATGCCCTTGTTTATTTGAAAGATTTTTCACGATGGTGGCTCAACTCTACATGCCAAATCCTGCATTGGATCTCAACAAAAGGCAGGTAAAGTTGCAAGACCCTACACATCAAAGCCCTTTGACAAGATATTAACAATAATGACTTCTGAATTTTAGTTTCAAGAAAAACTCTAAAGATCCACCTGTCCAGGACGAGACATCCGGCATCCAAGGATAGAACTCTGTATCGTGTCTGCACTAAATGTATGACCCCCGACATTATATGCAGCCTGCACAGAGCAAGAGTGTAAGAACACGTATATTTGCACAAAATCTCTTCCTCTAAGGAAAAATGCGAAAGGGTTTCCCTTACTCTCAAAAGTAGAAAGAGCCTCTTAACATTGTTTTGGGGAATCCCATACACCAGAAATGCCTATTAGAGAATATTGAAGTTAGAAACTCATGTCAGAAAAAGAAAAAAATATGGAATTAGCTTGTTAACTAAATATTTCTATCGAAAAGTGCCATTACATGCATCACCAACGCATTGTGTATATTGATCCAGAAAGCTAGCTTCTCCTCATGTTTTAGCTTCCTAGGATCAACTTCCTCTAGTCGACAGATAAGTGATCTGCAGCAGAAGATCCCAAAAATCATAATAAGAATCTCAACATAACAGCAAAACACATGCTGTTTACTTGATACCTACATTATTAACACGTTTTCTGGAAATAATCAGATGGTAGATCAGCTCACCTGAAATTTTGTAGCAAGTTTTCAACATCTCCTAATTTTTTACTATCTCTATAGATCCATGGGACTTCAACCATTGTACTGTATGGTCCACTGAACTCTTTCAGACCTTCAACAAGGAAAGGGTTATCCAACCGTATGTCAAAGGATGAATTATTCCTAAATCCCGGACCCCACATATCACATTGTTCTCGTGGGGAAAATTCACTCATGGATGGTGAAGATGAACTGGGAGATGAAAGGCTATTATGTGTCAAAGGTGGATCTGAAAGCTTGCAGTATATAGCTGACATGCACTTTATCATATCCTCTGAAAGCTTGTTAGGTGTCTCTGGAACATGATCAGAAATGCGAGTACCAAGATGCTCAGCCAAACTAATAATGTTTGATGCACTCTGGGCGTACTGCAAAAAAACACAAAATTTATAATCCATTCAAGGCTGATAAAATTGTCATTTGATGAAATTATTCGCCCTATTTCTGTAATTGTTGAATTTGAAAATGAATAGCCAATGACAGTGTTCTTCCACATTGTTTTGGCAAACAATAGTAAAAAAGCACCTTGTGCTTAACATGCTCCATCGTCATTGGTAGTTGTTGCAAACAGCAAAACTAAAAACTGCAAAGATATAATTTATGTGTTAGCACTCAGTTACCTCCATCATGGACAATGGCTGCGTATGGCATGCACGCACAGCTCTACCAAAAGATTCTGATGGAGGAGAGGCTCTATTTGAAAATGTAGTGTTTTGGGACAATAAAGACTGACATCGATGAACTCCAGAATCTAATAGTTTCTCCTCTCCTCCTATTCTATTGGTTTCCTTCCATGTATTGTCAAGTGACTGACAAGCAGTTTCAGTAGCTGAAGTTTCCTTCTTTGATATATCAGGCCTGGAAACATCAAACAACCTTCGTCTCGGGGTTGTGACAGGGGTTTTTAAACTTTGATCCTGGTTAGATGGGGAAACCAAGGATGCTCGTTGATCAAATGCCTTCCGGTACAGGGAGAGAAGATATTGTTCCAGATATACAACTTCCAACTCTAATGCTGCAGTTTCTTTGATTAATTCTGTGGCTGGCTGGAGTTGCAGAAAACACAGGAACTAGCAAGTCAAAAACCTTGAGCCTAACAATGAACTCTGACATTTTAATTCCATTTTACATATTAAGTGACATAAATCAGAACAAGAAACTTAAATTACAAATTATCAGAAGATTTTCCCAAAGAAATGATAAGAATTCAGCAAGTAAGCTGTTGGCATGGTTACAAGTTTTGCTGAAAGGCCCCAGCTCTGTATAAATTCACTTTGAATGACAGTAATAAGCACAACTATTTCTATTCCCATAAAATTATTATGGCAAGGATTTACCTTAGGCATTGACAGCTCAGACATGCTCTCATGGGAAGAAGTCCTATAACCCAATGCCTTTTCAAGAGCCCAACGGACCTGAAACTGATCTTGTAATCTTTTCTCAAGCTGTAGAATCTGCATAAAAGAGTTCAGCTAATATTTAACTCAGAGCAAGAAAGAACAGGACGAGAATGAAGAAGTTCAGTTGCATACCTCTTGCTTCAAAGAATCTTGCATTTCGGTCTTAGGGGATTGTTTCTTCTCGGCTTTGGCAGAGTATTTCAAGAGCCCCATATTCTGTAATCAGATTGTATCCAAAAATCATATACTTAGTAATTGCTTCTTATGTTATGATCCAGGAGGATTCACCTAATGAATTAATGTGTTGGGAAAAGCTACCAAATCAGCTTAGCTTTTGAGTTAATTATATGAGTTATTCTTTATTTAAATCACAAGAATAATTTATTCCATTCAACTAAACCACCGCAGTGGGGACCATAACTAAAATTTGACTCAAATGTATTAAGCTAATTATTCATCCCATTCCCCCAACCTAAACAAATAGAATAATAATTCGAAGGCGAAGAAACAACCTTATGCAGATGAGGAGATTTAAAGAAGTCATTTTACAGTTGAGTTTTGGCTGGCCTTATGCTCGAGGTCTTTATAAACCATGGGGATGAAAGGTTGGATACTGTACAGAAGAAATAAGATACTGAGCTGGTTCTTTTTCTTTTCATTTTTTTTTATGCGAAAGGGCATAAAAAAAGGTGTAGTCTTACCAGCTTTATGCGGCTGGATGCTTCAAAGGAACTATCTAAGTCATCTTCCTCGACTCTTTTCTTATCTGGGAAGCTGCCACAGCACAAATAGCAAACATAAAAACGGAAGTGGATATATAATGAAGAAGGAAAAAAAAGATTAAAAGGCTTGGCTGCCTCTATATAATGAGCACAGCTACTGCAACACAATTACTGGATTTTCTTTTTAACTGGGAAGGAGGAGGTGGCTAGAGATGTTAACGGTTACCTCCTATCAAAGATCCACTTTGCAATAATTTTCCCATGACCCAACTTGAAACAGTTTTCAGTTTCATTCACCGCATCTATTACTCATTAATTGCTAGCTTTATCAGAGAAGGAACTTGGGAGAAATCAAAAGAAAAATCCCCAAATTCCAAGCTGGGAAACATACTCTAAAATCCCATCTTCAAGGAGTTCTTTATGATTTAGGAAAAGCTCTCCCACTGTTCCTCTCTAAAATTTCATCTGGACGACAAAAATTTCATAGTCTTTTCTGCTTGGAAAATAGCTCGGAGAATAAAACCAAAACTTTCATGGGGTTTTATATAACTGTAGTCTCGTTGTTTTTACTTATAAAACAACACTTTTTAGCAGGTGTGATGAATGCCCCAAGTTTCCATTTTACTCGTGAAGCCCACCACAGAAGCCATTCCAGTTAAAAAAAACCCATCAAGTAGAATAGCAATGAACAGAAATGAGCAATGAGAACAATAATTGCAAGCTTACAAAAGATTGAATTAATAGCTTACCTCTTTGAACGCTTGTGTCTAGTAGTCACTTTCAATCCATACATTTTACTATCTTCGCCACCTTCAAACTGAGAGAAAACGCACCCCAATCAACATTAGTAAAACAGACAACATTCCCAACAAACAAAAAAAAAATAAAAAAATCTGAAAACAAAGGTCAGATACCATTGAACTCCAGGAACAAAACAAGCAAGTACCCAAGATTGAATCTTTAAAGAAATGATGAATCAGAGAACCGGAGCCACTGAGGTCTAATTAGACTCCAAAAACTGGACTTGTCTTCATGTAATATAGCTAACCAGAACCCGTACCCACAAAGTGATCATTAGCAGCTGTTAACAGTGTCTGAACATAGTAGAGAGCCTGACATAGTTCAGAAGGATAAAACCTTTGTGCTTTTGACCAGTGAGCCTTCACCTTGAAGCGACTCACGTTGGTCTATAAATCAGTTCACTTTTACAAATTAAAAGTCTTTCTGCATTAAAAGATGTAAACCAGCTCGTGGGCCTTAATTGGAGAAGAAAGAAAGTTTGCTCAAGTCTATGCTACAGTATAGAGCAGACCCTTGCACCTTGAAATGTCAAAGGCGTCCAAAAGTTAACAATTTTCTTTGATTCTCTTCACCAGAGAGAGAGAGAGAGAGAGAGAGAACGCTAAAGAAACAAAGAAGGGGATGATAAATAGTTGCCGTGATGAGTGTTAACATAGAAATGTCCATACATTTATGGTCCAATTTCCACATTCTCTTCTCTTGTTGGTAAGCAAGTGAGACTTGTTGAGCACCCCCCCTCCAATTGTCCTATTTTGTTTATACGTATTTCAAGCTTTTTGGAATTCGATTCCAAAGTATATTTCTAAAACAATTATTTATACCGAATGATGTGTTAATATAATTATAAAATAAAAAAAATATTTTAATATAATTTCAAATAAAAATCACTTTAAAAACAACCACTTAACATTTTCGAACAACTTTTTAATATCCTATTCTGCTGTGTATGTGCTGGGTAATTTCTCTGCAACAAATATGTACTGTTTTTTAAGTTAACTGAGGTTTTAGATATACCAAGGACCAGTTTTATGTCCATCTTAAACAGACCATGCATCCAAATATATGCTGGATGGCATTTGGCCCTCATGCATTTATTTTTCAAGCTTATTTGGAGAAAAGGAATGGATAGAAGAATGCAGCAGTGGGATGCCTCATTCTGCAGTGGTGTCTCCTCCAGAACAAGGAGGTGGTATGATTTATTGAACTGCCTTAAATAGCTGGAAGTAGTAAATACAAGGAAAAAATAATTCACCATCAGCTGGGAAAGGAACCAATGTCACTTTTAGCTTGTATTACATGAAAAACCAAAAGTTTTTCAATGTACCAATCAGTTCTTTTCATGCTCGAGATACATAATTCTGCTGCAGAATAATATTCCAAAGCAACCCAAAAGTTGCTCAAGTGAGTCCATCCAAATATAACAGCTATATTGAGCATTTATCAAGAAAGGGGTTAAGTCCTTGTTAAAATAGTTTTAGCCCACAAAAGCAGGCTCGCTTCAAAGGGGATGAAGAGTTAGGGATAGAGGAGACAATGGATGCTTGAAAGTAATTGAGGTTTTGTGGGGGTTTTCTCTAATCTCTGCTGTAGAAATTAGGCTAAGGCCGATATCCCTTACTGTCCTTCAGTGTCCAGCAGACTAATTTTTGTCACAGAATCCTCAAATAAAATATAGCTATGGAGCCTGTCCTTTTCCAACATCGATACAAAAGAAAAGGCGACTGGGTGTGTGGGTGTGTGCGTGTGCTAAGGTGGTCAGTTCTCTCTTTTTGTCGTGATATTCACCTCTTGATTAAAAAAGAAGTTTCTTTTCTCACTGCAAATAGAAAGGGAAGGAGGGAGAAAGGCAGAGAGGGAGAGACTGATTCTTGAAAACTTCCTGTAAAGATTTGTTTAATTGAAGACTTTTCTCTTGAGATTGTAGAAATTCCAGAAGCTTAATTTAACCTATGAGTTTAGAACCATAGAGCCTATAAGATGGCTTAGAATACTGAAAATGTGAGCAATTGTGAATCAACTATGTGTTTTTTAAGGATCTGACAGACATCCTTCATGGATTTATGAAACTATTAGTTGCATTAATTACATTCTTTAATTGTGAATCACAAAAAACAACATCCCCTGTTGCAATCAATGATCTAACACAGAGTTCCATGGCACTCAAGTTTTTCTTGAAAACTTGACTGATTATAAGCAAGAGATGAGGTTAGATACCCCCATGTGTCTCTATGATTTTTAGATCAAGAAAGTATCTTTACTTTTATGTCCATTCTTCATTGCAGGAAAAGAAAAACACTAGCTGGATGGTTAAACAATGCTAAGATCCTTTAAGTTTCTGACATGTTTGTGATCTCTTGTGAAAAAATGAATTTGATTTGCAATGCAAGGCAGCAAGTCCGGTTAAGTTTTGAAAAAAAAAAAAACAGGTTCAGTAGGCAACAAAATGGAAGCAGGTTCCAATTTCATGCAAATTTCAGTTCTCAAGAAATCATGCACAAAGTCCAATTCAAATTATCAAAGAAGACAATTTAGAAGTTATTATAATAACCTGTATGGAGTTCTCAAAGAAGCCTGCAAAATCCCAAAACAGTGGATTTGAATTGTAACGTGATTCCACAACGGGTCCTTGTTCTTGACTTCCTGTGGAGTTTCACTGTCTATGTTCTGCTTCTTTGAAACATAAAGATTTGTCATAGCAATAAACCATTTGTACAGCGGAAAAGAAGAATCTAACATAAATTTTCATTAATTCTAGACCTTATACTATGAAGTGATACTCAGTAGCCAGAAAAGGTGGATTCTTTTGGTATTTCTTGTGCAAGCTTAAGAGCAATATTGTGTGCCTCAAGAACACAAATTTTATTCTATGTTTAATGTTTCAGTTTGAAATTATATATATATAGATATATATATATATATATATATAGATATATATATATATATATCACGAGTGGGGACTAATAACTAAAATATAAGAGATGTAGAGAGAAGGGAATGTAGTGATAGAGTAGTGGTGGGGAAATGGGAGAGGGTTGCATTTTGTTTTGTGCTATAGAGAAAGTATAGATTCCCACAGTTGGGACTGAAAAGCGAACTTTCTAAAGACATTTGGACAACGAGTCAATGCCAATCATAACATGCAAAAGGCATCAATCTTTTTCCTCTCTTTTTTTTGTCCCCACTTCACCACCTTCTCTGTGATAAAATGGTCCTCTCCAAACGGAGAAGGATCATTAGCTAGATGGTCCAAACCTAATTAATTACTATTCGTAGTAACTGTTATAGTGATTGTCTACTTTTTTATTTCAATGATTTGCTCGAGGGGGGCTCTATTTTACACCAAATACTTTGCAGGTTGCAGCCCATTTATCAGTCCTAGCTGCCTGACCACAAAGTAAATCTATATTATTGTTGTTATTATTATTACAGTTAATTACAAAAAAAACAAAAAGGCCTCAAAAAATTACTGTAGTCATTGAGGAAAAACATTGTGGAGAAGCAGTCCTTCTTGCAGTCTTCTCGTGCGACGTGATGGTTTCTAGAGATTTGCTTCCCTATTTTTTTGTTAGCGCGAGATGAGAGTTTCTTAGCGGTTACTTCTTCGTTGTGGGTGTTTTGGTGGCTACGTGTGCAGCGTCTACATCTTTGAGCTTTTTCCTCTATATGTTGGTGGCTCTACCCAGGAAGAACGTCATCTGGTTTTGTGGAGCTAGTGAGTTTGTTGAGTTTTGGCTTGGCTTAGGTTGCTAAGTTGTAGTTGGTTGATAGGTGTTTAGTAGGCCTCTTAGATTTTTTATTTGTTAAGTGTGGCATTTAATGCACGCCCTACCTGCAATGTACTCGGTTGCTTGGTGATTGTTGGGAGAGTGTTGGGCTGGTACTCTAGGATTAGATGTATGGTTAATTTAGAATGAAATTGGTTAAGGTTTATGTGTCTTATAAGCTTCGCAAGTAGTTGTTCCCATTTGGTTGCTGCGAGATAAGTTTTTTTTTCTATGTTCTAGCTTGATTCGTTCTCTAATTTCTTTTAGAATTGCTGAATTCTAGGCATTTTCATGGGAGTTTGAGCCTGTGATTGACTAGGACATTCATCCTTCTGTTTTCTTTTTTATATATAATTGTTTTCATCTCTCTCTTGGTGATGTACAAAGGGTGCATATATTTTCTTTCACAACCTTTGTTTAGTTTATTGAGACAATTTCAGAGCTCTCAGTATCTTGATTTGATTGGTCTATTTTCTTGCTCTGTGATTTAGGGTTTTTTGGGGTTGGCAAGTCCATGTTCTTTGATTGTCAAAGGTTGTTGATGTTTTTTTTTTATTTATCAATATCTGTTTTGCAGCTGGCTGTTGAGGATTTTGAGCTCTTTATTTGGTGATAGTTTATCACCTTGGTTGATGTTGTTATGCTTCAATTGGCAAGATTTTTTTTATTAAATTAAATCAGAGTTGGATTTTTTTTATATTTCTTTAGAGCTAGTTAGTCAACAAATAATCTAAGTTAGATTATAACTTTGACATTCATTGGTTAGGGAACTATACACTAAGATCATTTTTTTCTGTGTTTTTGTTAATTTTACCATACTGTTGCAATTTACACTTTTTTACTTTTCTATTTTATTCTATTTGTCTTATTCAATTTACTTTTAATTTTAACTATTATTCCAATCAATTTTGATCCTTAGTAGTTTTAAAACAATCTTACCATTTTGTTTGATAACGAGACATCATTATATGTCTCTTTTAATTTCATATATGACACATATTTTTTCTTCTTAAAAGAGTGTTTTTCTTGGTAACAAAAATGTATTTTCTAATCATACATAAATTCCTACATAAAAATCATATTAATGAATGGCTAGTGAACCTTTTTCTAGTGTATTGGTTAGGATTAATTTTAGGCTCCATTCTATTTTAAAAATAAGTGTAGGTAAGAACTTTCCCCCCTCTTTGTTGTGGTCTATTATTGTTTTTTTATTGTTTTTTTTTTCTTAACATTATTAGACTGTAATTTATAATTATCTAACTATGAACTTTACAGTTTCACCAAAAAACTAGTGATGTAGGGTTTAATTTAGTTTGAGTTTGCATTCAAACTATTCATGATGTTAATCTCTTCAAACCTAACTGATCCGATTAAAATTCAATCAACCTTGCTAAACTCAATTACATTCGAACTGATAAAAGAAAAGTTTTGAATTGAAAAATAAAATGTATATTGTGCAATTAGAACTTTAATTCATTATTCATTTTAAAAAGATATTCATCACTTTATTGCATGTATACTATGATGTTATTTTCAAATAGTGCATGATATATATAACTTCAATTTCAAAATATTTTTTATACTTGAAACTTAAAAAACATACAACTTGTAGATAATGAGCTTTAAACACCACACCCGAATCTTTTCCAGAATCTTTTCCATAAAGTTATGTTCTTAACAATACAGTTAAGATAATTTAACGTATTTATATTATTTAATGTTCATAGGTATCTATATGTATGAGTAAGATATGAATTAGGTACCTTATACTTATTGATATAATGTGTACGCATTTCTCTTACCCATACCAATCCCAAAACCTAATGTAATTTTAATTGGTATTTATTAGATCTGATTTGATGAGGATTTGCTTTATATTTAGTTTATTGTTATCTAATGGTACAAAAACAAAGGTCCAACTAAGCCTAGCTAGTAGCAAGTCATTAAGACTGCCAACCAGCAAGCCCAATCAAGCTTGTTTAACAATAAGTTTAACCAAGGTTGGCAGCCAGCGAGCCAAAACAAGGCTGGTTAGCTCAGCCCAACCTAACCTTTTTCTCATTGACCCAACCTAAGTCCCTCCCTCTCTTTACCTGTACTGAACCATAAATGGTTGTAGGGCTACCCTATCAGCCACACACCACAATACAAAGATCCCTCAACCTATTTTCTTTGTTAGAATGACATGCCTATAAATGCTACCATTTCATACCAATATACCATTTCTCAATCTCTTCTTAAAAGATACCTACTATTGCCAATGACTATTTTCTTCATACATACACCATAGTGTAAAATCCTTATATTTACTTGAAATGACCATCCTTGGCATGCTCAACTTGACTCTGTACCTACTCTCATAGTATGTAAAACACACCCTCTCACACTAATAATTATCTCCTCCAAATCTATCTCACTTCAAGGCCACCCTTTCCTACCAATAACAAGCATGACACAACAATGAGGTAAGTTCAAGTCATTGAGTGTATAAATACACTTAGTCACTAGGTAAGCAAATCAAGTCCTAAATATAAGATTTCATACACATGCTCATTCAAACTCACATCATATATAACTCTCCACTCCATATACTTGTCTTCACATAAACATTTTACCCTTCTTATATTTATTAACTTAAGCATAAGAGAGTTTTCTATTATAATATGAGACTTATTTTGCAAGCTAAACCTTTAGCCTAGGATATAATTATGAAAAGTCCAAATCTAGCCGGGAAATTTTCATGAATTCATCATTATCCCTAATGAAATTGCTTAGAATATTCATAGAAAAAAATTGTAAAAAAACAATTTTTAGTTATTTAGCTACATAACAACTAGTTCCATGCTATCATCCATAGTTAGACTAAAGAAGGATATAGAGTAAAAGTTAAAGTTGTTCTTTTTCTAATGAAAGTAGAAGTACAAATGTGGGTCTGTTTGGTATTGTGGTTGTTGTTGTGGTTTTAAAAAACAGTTTTAAAAAAGTATTTTTTATGAGGTTTGTTTTAATTTTGAGGTGTGTGATTAAAACTGCGGTTGAAATTATGATTGAAAAAAAAACAGTTTGTTGTGTTTGGTTAATATGCTTTTTATATGAGGTTTGATTATAAAATTACTAAGAAAGACATTATATATATATATATATATATATATATATTGGCAAAATATTGTTGTTTTATAATTATGATTACATAACAAAATGAATAATCCTTGTACATTAATAAAAGTTTTTCATTGTCCCATCAAACTATTTGCAATTTCATCTCGTACAAAATCCATACGTGAAGGCCTCTGTGATCCTTGAATAGCTGAGCGAGATACAATATTAGGTAAAAAGTCATCTGGAATGAAATTGGGATTGCAATCATACTCGGAGAAAACCTCATCATTTTGCGATCGCCTTCAATATAGTTATGTAGTGTCATTGATGCAACTACAATCTCAACTTGAGATTTTATATGGATAAGTAGACATGTTTTGCAAAATTCTCCACCTTTATTTCCATACCCCAAAAGAACGTTCGATCATGTTACGTAGTGATGAATGTGCACGGTTAAACACTTATTCACAGCCACTTGGTTGTCCACAACGCCTAAATTCTTGTAAGTGATACCTCTCACCTTTATAAAGACCTAAATACCCATACTCATTGGGATATCCAGCATCAACCAAATAGTATTTCCCTGCAAAGAATCACAACATGTTAATTTATTACAAAACTAAAAAAAAAATTGAACATTTTTCGACCAAGTCATCAATTTATTTTCAAATCACAACCTTCTAGTGGTTTTGGAAAATTTATACTGCTATTGTCAATAGCCTCAAGAAAAATACGCGTATCATGTGCACTGTCTTCCCATCCTGCCCACACAAACATGAATTGCATGTTGAAACTACAAACGGCCATGACATTTTGTGTTGGTATACTTTTTCTCCCAATAAATGGAATTTGATTATCAGCTGATATGCAGCCACGCACATGTGTGCCAGCAATTGCACCTACACAATTCTACAGGAAAATAAAAATAAAAAATGAAGTAATCATAAACTTTAATAAAATATTTCATATTAAAAAGAAATTTGTCTTACCTTGAAATGTGGCATATATCTTGGATTCATTGTGATTTCTCTTGGCGTGCTTGTAAATTGTGGATCTACTGGTTTTATGACTTCTACAACAAACAAACATAATGATTTAAGGACTTCTTTAAAACATCTACTAATAGTTTCACCTGAATGTTGAAATCTCTCCTGCACTTCCTTATTTGACGTCCCTACTACTATTGTAAATAGAAACATTGCCACCTTTTCAATAACGCTCATTCTTCTTGAAGGTTTTAAGCCATGATGCGTTTCTAAATCATTGCACAGACTCAACAAAGTGGTTGTGTCCATCCTAAACATGTTGACACATCGTTTCCAATGACCTCTTAAAACCTCATTCAACCAATGCATCCCTGTGTTGTATGAAACCATACATGGTTCTTTGTGCATATAATTAATATAATACATATTTATAGCTCCAGGTGTGTATATAATTAATTTTTTCATAGAAAAATTGAAATGATGTTTACAACTCTTTTGAAATATTGTGCTTTCAAAATAATTACGTTTTGACATATATGAGTTGTAATAAGTACATATATATGTTCTTTTGTAGGCAACATTTTCAAACTTTCACGTGATTCCAACAAAACTAATGTCCTCTCCTAGTTATTCAAGATGCTTTGGCCGCACTTTTTTGTTTCCATTATTCTATATTTTTTGTTCTTATATGTTTTTAATTTCTACACTTTGCAATCATTACATGCATCATTTTCATTTGCAGCTTTTATCTTTAACTGTTGTACCGTTTATTTTTTTGCTACCATAAATAGTTATACTGACAATTAATATTTCAGAATTACATTGACTTAAATTCAACAACTAATCTCTGGAATATTAATTCAAAAAAAAAATACACGCACCTCAATAGTCCGATAACCAACGTAAAAAATCTATAAATACACTGACTAATCTCTGAAATATTAATTTGAAAAAAAATACACGCACCTCAATAGTCTGATAACCAACGTAAAAAATCCATAAATACACCGACTAATCTCTGAAATATTAATTTGAAAAAAATACACGCACCTCAACAGTCCGATAACCAACGTACAAAGTTGATAAATACATCGACCAATGTCTGAAATATAAATTTTAAAAAAAAACCGCAACACAACAGTCTGCTACAATAATGACTCCAACAAACTTCTACAACTGCAAACTACTCTTTTCAAAACTGTTATCACATTATTCTGCAAAAATAAAATAAACATGTAGAAATAAATTATCAATCATGTCTAATAACATCACACATTACATTTAGCTAGCACTTGAATTTTGTTAATTAATTAACATTTAAGAAAAATAAAATCATACCATGTCAGTTATGCACGTTTACTTCGTGCATACATTTGTTGCAACCATTTGAACTTATGTTCAAGAGTACCCATACTGTACCACATTTCTCGTTTCCTTCTTAAACCAAGATAATCCGTAGCAAAGTCGTGAAAATCATCATCAACCAAAAATCCAAGAATTGAGTGGAGCTTAGCCATCACCTCGGGAATACTACAGCATACCCGATCCATATTCAAAGAAGTTGAATCACTCTTAGTCAACATACTCTCAAGTAGTTGATCCCACCTTGATAGCATCTGAACACCAATTCCAAACGTTTTCTTTTTTCTACCTCAACCCTCGAAAGGATCTCGTTCTTTTCTTTTGCCACTGCTCTTTGTGTTACTGATGCTTGACATATTCACCCCCACCATCCATTCGAGACATGTTAGTGTCCAAATTTGGAATCACATCCTCCTTTGAATCACCGCTACCTTCTTCGAAATCAACTCCATTAATGTTGGATTTGTTTGTGCCAGGATTGACATCATTGCCACAAAGTACTCCTGACGAAGGAGCCCATGTAAACTCTCTAGTTGCAATAATATTGGAAAACATTCTGTCAAATTTAATCTTCAAAGACGGTTCAATACCGTTTTGTCTAAATTTTTTTGGCTCCTCTTATTTCCTGCATATAATAAGTACAAGTAATGAAGAATCATGAATTGAACTTTTTTCTGAAATTTGACAACAAGAAATGAAATTGTTAGGATGATGAGGAATTTACCTGAATTTTTGCTTTCCACCACTCATCACTAACTGAAATTGTTCTTAATTCATTACTCTAACCGACACCAGTTTCAGAAACCAACTTTGACCATATCCTCCAATCCTTTTTGCATCCATCCTATTTGTTTTTCAGTTGTGTTTTAGTGAATTCATGATCAGTTTGTTCTTTGAATGATGTTATAAAAAATTTCCATCCCGTTTTATCGAAATGAGTATTCGATCTCATTCTCATATCTATGGCCTTAATGCATATATCACAAAATATATGCAACATTTTCTTTGTCCAAGCAGCCTTATCCAAAGATTTAAGACCTTCCATGATATCTTTTAAAACATTTAACAAAAGTTTAAAATCAATCAATAATATTAATTACTTTGTGGGACATATATAATCATGGATTCAACCAATACAAAAACAATCAATGTTCTGCATTTACAAAAGCTATGTGGTTAGCAACAAACATTGACCATGCATTTAATTTGAATGAGAATGTTCCCGTTAATTCCAAGTAAACCAGAAGGAGTTGCAATTTATCATGAAAACTAATTGAAACTCATTAATTCTATTTTAATTGTTCAGAAAACTTAGTTTCTGTTTACTTCTTTATAGAATCTTGAACTCAATTCAATGGGAATTTTTCTCTTTTTAAATCACTTTTATCATATCTTCACTGGACAACCCTTCAGAACATAACAGAATAGAAAATAACCTTAAAAGAAAATAACCAGGTGCAGAAACACAGGCTGTTTGGATTCTCAGAAATTAGAGGAAAAAAACAAAAAGTCAAGAATATATTTATAGATTCAAAGTAACACACCTTTCTTTCTCAGCATCTAAACACACAAATGCAAAATCAAAGTTCTAATTTCCTTCAAAAGTAGAAATCAAAGTAATAGACAGTAAGAATTTGGTCTAATCCTACACTAAGGACATGCTAACAGGTCATTCCTTAGGATTTTTTTATAAACAAACGCACAACAAAGAACTCTACCGTTTATCAAGCACATTCAACATATAATACACACAATAAACAGATCAACATGATGCATAACATTGTTTCTAGTAAACAAACGAAAATCAAACAGCAGCACTGTAAACTAGTAGACATCAACAACAAAACAGATTTCAACGAAGAACAACATATAATTACGCACAGTAAACAGATCATGAAGCAACACAGAAATGAAATTTTTAGCTCAATTAAAAAAATTAAAGATGGAGATAAGGCAAGAACTTACGGGTCTCTCTCTCGTGTGACTTTTTCCAGCACGGATCTACTGTGTTTTTCTACAAACCGAAACAATGGAGACCTAACACAAAAATGAAATTTTGAGTTAAATTAAGAAAAAAATTGAAGATGAAGATAAGGCAGGAACTTACGGGTCTATCGCTCGTGTGACTTTTCCCAACACGAATCTGTTGCGTTTTTCTGCAAACCGAAACAATTGAGGGACAAATCAGTGAAGGTAAAGGTGACAGATCTTCATTTGAAAGAAGAAGGGACATAGGGGAACAAGGATGCTCTCCGATCCGGTGTCTAACTTTGGCGTCCTGTATGGGTTGTTTTTGAAAAAAATTGATAAATTGTCTCGTTGTCTTTTGGCAAGAGACGAGAGAAGGGAACAGAGGGGAAGGATGAAATTAGAAAATGGGAGTCTAGATCAATGGCAGTAATTTGGGAACAAAGGGGAAGATGAGCTCTTGGCCGTTGGGAAAGTATCTTAATGTTTAATGCAATGTCGATGGTGAGAGAAAGGAGAACACGCATGAAAAGCAATTGTAAATTGTTTTTCACAAATTGAGGTCCAACCTCAGTTTTGGACTGGGATCCACGTCAAAAAAAAGTGTGGTTGATACTAACCAAACACTTTAAAATAACTTTTAATTCCAGCCGCAACAGCAGACCCAAACACCATCTTAAGGGTGTGTTTAAAATTGTAATAGCGTTGATGGTTTAAAGTGTTTTTCGTTTAGAAATGCATCAAAATAAAGTTTTTTATTTTTTAAAAATCATTTTTTATATCAGCACATCAAAATGATCCGAAAATATATATAAAAAATTATTTTAAGCAATTTTGTTTTTCAAAATTTAAGAGAATGCGATTTAGACTGCATTTCCAAACATATTCTAACATCAGGCTAAGAAAGGAAAGCTAGCTAAAAGATTTTGAAATTTATATTAGTACAGTGTATATTTGATCCTTGCCTTTTATGAAAAAAATAGTCAATTCTTTTAGTTTAAAAAACTCAATATTGAGTCTTATATTGTTATATGTTTTGTAACTCAATCCTTTTATTAGTTTTTCCTAACGTTTAATTTCTTTTTTTTGTCGTCTAAAATATCCTTTATTTTTTTGTTCTTACCCAGGTATTCTCACACTCTTTTAAAGGGTGACACTAATCCCGTTCGAGGTTTGTGACTACCCCTCCCAATAAAAGATCAAATTATCACCTACTACAATCAAAATTAGAAATGCATTTAAAAGAGTTCAATATGGGAATTTTAAAAAGAATTAACAGTCAACATGGGTCAAAGGACTAACTTATAATTTAAAAAACTAGAAAACTAATTTACAAAACCCATAAAAACTACAAAGACCGAATCGTAATTCACTCAACCTTTCAGTTTTTATTTTATAAATCTTGAACCAAAAAAAAAAAAAAAAAAGAGAGTACGAAAGGGATGCTACGACGCCGTTGTTGGAAGTTCGGCTACGGTCTTTAAACAGAACTCAATAAGATGTGCCCTAAATCTCGTATCTCGATGCCTAGTAATCTTGGAAACATAAAACCCTTTTCAACAGCATCGACATAAACCACTGAAAAAAAAACCTTAAAAGCTTTTGTTTTTGTGCTGTAAGAATATATTTTTTTTAAATTAATTTTTTAAAATTTTAAATTTTAAATTATTTTTTTGTGTTTTAAAATTAATGAAAAGATTTGATTTTTTTATTGTTTTATATGATAATATCAAAATTAAATTTTAAAAAATAAAAAAAATATTATTTCAGTATATTTTAAATAATTTATTTTTTAAAAATAAGCATAATCATAAAAATCAACCACTCTCTTGAAAACATAGCACAACAACAGCAAGTAATATTTTTCCTTTTAAAAAAAATCCCCACAAAACAGCCCTTTAGAATCGCACTTCTTTAGCCTAAGCCAGCTTTTACATCTCCTCGTAAACACACCACAGATCACGTCTTTTTGTTGCTCCCTCCCTCTCTCTCTCTCTCTCTAGATTTATTATATATTTCCCCTTCCTCTCTCTTTCTCTCTCTCTCTCTCTCTGTTTTTTTTTGGTCACGGGACCTATATCCCCCAGTTGCCCACAGAAACACATATCTCACTGGCCAATTTTGATAAAAACATGGGACATTCGCACCAAAAAGAACAAAAAAACCACCCTCAGCCCCGCTAACCTTAACCCTCAAGGCCATAACCTTCCAAAACAATTACACCACTACTGGGAAAAAAAGGTGATCTCATCTCTCCTTGCAAGCTCACTCTCATATTCTTTAAAGCTACATTTACAGCGCCTAACTATCTCTCTCTCTTTTGTTTTGTCCATTGACTTATTATTATTTTTATGCATGTGTGTCACATTTTATTTTCTTGCAATCAATTGGAAGACCTAGCTATTGCTGCTGCTGGTATGCATGTATGTCTGGTATATAGCAGCAGCTGCTGCGGCTGGTGTCCCAACAAATATATATATATACAAGTACAAAAACACCTTAATACCCCCGAGAAAAAATAGAAGACATGCAATTAAAACAAACCCTTTTGGCACAAGGACTTTTATTTAGGGATTTTAGGTCTATCTGGTTAATTAAATAGGGGGTTTTTATTTAATTTTGGATCATCTTCTAGGTCATGCATGTTTCACATGATGTTGATCATGTACAAAAAAATCTGGTTGTGGGTTTTGGATGGTGTGAATCCATTGTTGTTTTCTTACAGTTACTGCAACGATTAATGGTGAAATGATGCTAATGTACGGTTCCATGGCACGTTTTGTATCTGGGTTTGGTGGGTTAGGGTTTTAACTGATAATCTCTGCAAAAAGATTGAGTCTTTGAGGTGGGTTTTTGGTTTTTAAGGATCTGGGCCTTATTTAATTTTTGTTGTCGATTAATTTATAATGTTTGTTTTGTTTCATGTGTTATTTAGTCGTGCTACTTTGTCTTGTACCGTAGCAGAAGCTATGTTTTACAAGT
The DNA here is from genome assembly GCF_000002775.5 of Populus trichocarpa. Taxonomy (NCBI): domain Eukaryota; kingdom Viridiplantae; phylum Streptophyta; class Magnoliopsida; order Malpighiales; family Salicaceae; genus Populus; species Populus trichocarpa. Next base: position 9,971,746 of record NC_037289.2, on the reverse strand, counting down.
TTGTAAGAGAAGATAGAGAAACAAAATTTAATTTTTTGCTTTCGGAAGCCTCTGTAATGTACATGGGTTCTGCACGCCTGCATGTTGATTTGAATTTTGCTAGGTGCGGAAACCCCCTAGATTTTGATGACAGCTGCATTTGTTTTTATCTGCATTGTATTAATTTGATAAATTAAAATTCAATCATTTTTTAATTAATTGGCTTTTTTGGGATTCTTAATTGAATGTAATGGGAGTAGATTTTGCTCCTCTTTTTATATTAAAATATCAACATCTCCTTTTTTTAATCAATTACATATGAACACATTATGTTCATTTAATGAGGTCAGTTTTAGGGGAAAAATGATAATACTTTGCAAATTTATTACAAATAAGCAACCACGGTAAGTTATGCACATAAGGTGACCTGGATGAGATACAGAGGGAAGTGACTTCATTCAGACTGACTTTTTTTTTATGCAGTGATAGAACTTTACTGTACTAATATAGAAAAAGATTAAGATGTAGAAATTGCAAATAACCAGGTTGGGCTTTGGAATCATTAGGCAACTCAGTATCTTTGAGTTTTTATTAACTGAAGAGAGGAATGATAACTTCAGTTTTCAACTGTTGAAGGATGTTCACTTAATATCAAATGACTAGCAAAAGCGAAAACTAGGGAAATTTTGTTTATTCAGAATAATGGGTCACAATCTTTTTTGAAAACTGATGAAAACATGACCTTTTTTACAGTTAGATTGTTGTGGGTTTCTGTGGAAATTCAATGATAAGATGAGTTGTTCATTATTTTAGAGATGGTTACAATCATTCTATCTTCCTTTCTTGTAGTGGTCTTGTGAAACATTAGAAGTCATTAACTGAATGAGGTCATGATATGCAAACCTTGAGTCAGTACTGTCCCTGCAATAGTAATGGATATTTTGGTGTTTCCTTTCCCCACCTCAAGAATGATTAGAATTCACAACCCCCCCTTTCAAGGTGCTTCTTTTGAATGATATCGCTCGTACAAGCGTTGACCCTTTGCACCTGTATCGCCTTCCTTTTCTAATATGGTCTCCAATTACCTCATCACAAGAGAGCTTCCCTATGGTGGAGTGATTGAAAAAACAAATCCCAAGTACAGTTCTGAATTTTATTTGGCCCTAGCACCTTAGGAATTCATACTTGATGAAAGCAATAGGCCCTGCTCCCAAGTTGTATTGAATCGGAGCTCTTCTTGCTAACGTCCCCTGGTACATGGAAAGCTGTAGAACATTTTTTTTTAATATATAAATATAACAGTGAAAGTAATAAAAGCTTTTGCCTGCTTGCTTTCCTTGTTGGATTTGTAAGTGTTGTTTGAAAATCTCAATTGAAAGGGACATGGTATTCTGTGTTTACATGTTAAAGGGGGGATTTTTAAGTCTGATTTTGTAATGTCAAATTATTTATGATTAAAGATTCTTCAATCTCTTTGTCAAGCCTTCTAGCCATTAGGCTATTATGTATGCTTGTATTTGCAAGTCGCTTTTTCCCACAGCGTAGTACTCTATATTTATTCTGTGGAAAAAGTGCTGATTTTTATGTGTTTGAAAACTTTTCTGCACTATCTTTTTCTGTTGCTATAGAGAAGAAGGCTTGAATTGATGCATGCTTACTATAGTTAGATAAAGCATTACCATGGTTGGTGGGAGGTTCCTTTTTATTTGATGTGCTTAAACCTGGAAATTTGGCATGCATATTGATTATCTGCCATGTGGTTTTCCCTCCATGCCTGAGAATTTGTTGGGCCAATAGTTGGCTTGATTAGCTAGCAAGAAAACACACTATGTTGAATTACTGGACTACAGATTGTTTGGAAGTTTACTTATCAAGGACGCCTTTAATTACCACCATTTATGACTGGCAGCTTTTTTTTTTTCTGAACATTTCTCTCTGACTGTTTGATTTATTGACCTGCACTTGAACAGGGAAATGAGTTTGGAATGACCAATACATGTTTTGTGGGACTTCAGATTTCAGTTTAAATTATGGACGTGCTTCCTTGTAATGGTGTTCAGTATGTTGGAGAATCTGATTGTGAATGACAGCGTTCAGAGACAGATTTTACTTATGATGGAGAATCTAATGGTTTTAAACGTGTAGAACAAGTTGCAATGGATGATGGCAGAGTGAATGACTTATTGCTAAATGTAGAAGAGTCTCGTATAGAAAGACAATGTGAGGGACTAGGGACAGTAGACAAATTGCATATTTCTGAAGGTGGAACTTCATATTCTGATTGTAAGGTAGAGAGCCAAAGGTTATCCTGTGATTCTCAGGATTTTGGAGAAGATGACATAAACGTACAGAATTATTACACAGAACCCAATGCAGCCTCTGAAAACTCTAATTTAATTGTTGACACCATTGAAAGCGAACCAAACAGCTGTAGGTATGGAGAGCCATCTCTTTTGGAGCCTAACTGGCTAGAACACGATGAATCTGTGGCACTATGGGTCAAGGTAATTTTTTTTTTGTTTTTTTAAATTTCTCTATTCTTGCTTCCAAGAAATAACAGTTGGTCTCTAGCAAATGCTGTACAGAAAATGTTGATTATAAGATGTCACATGCAATGTTAATCTTTTGAGGGTTGGATTGTGCTGTTGGTGCACTACCCTTTTTTTGGGGCTCCCCTGGCATTGTCTTTCACATGTTAGTTTTTACTAGGAAAAGTTTTTTTAATCCAGGAATTTTAAAATTTCTGTATATTACTGGGGATTTTTCCCAAGTTTGATTTTCATGCTGATACTCCTATGATTTTCTAAGTATAGTGGAGAGGCAAGTGGCAGGCTGGAATCAGATGTGCACGGGCAGACTGGCCATTGTCAACTTTGAGAGCCAAACCAACTCATGATCGAAAGCAGTATTTTGTGATATTTTTTCCTCACACCAGAAATTATTCCTGGGCAGATATGCTGCTTGTCCAACCAATCAATGGATTTCCAGAGCCTATTGCATATAAGACTCACAAAATTGGGCTAAAAATGGTTAAAGATATGAGTGTTGCACGGCGGTTTATAATGAAAAAGCTGGCTGTTGCCATGGTGAATATTGTCGATCAGTTTCATTCTGAGGTATGATTTTTAATCTTTTGTTGTTTTTTTTTTCAAATACTTATTGATACTCATGCCTTTGTTACTGTTTCCTTGCAATTTCTCTCTTTGTTCTTTTAAACTTGTCATAGGCTTTAGTAGACCCAGCTCGTGATGTGATGGTCTGGAAGGAATTTGCCATGGAGGCTTCACGATGTAGTGCTTATTCTGATCTTGGAAGAATGCTTCTGAAACTTCAAAATGTAAACTCCTTTCCCTGTTGATGGTGTAGGTTCTAGGTCTTTTTTCCTCCTTTTCTTTTTACAATGCAGCAATTAGAACTTATGATCTATAAAAGCCAAACCCCCCTACTGATTTCTTAAAGCTATGCATGTGTTCCTTTCTTTTTTATGCATTGAAACATGTGTTCATTAAACGTGGGAGAAAGCAGTCATGAATAAACTTTACTGTTTGGAAATTAAGTCATTTGCTGTTGCATTTCTTTGTTTTTTGTTTATAAATTTAGTCTTTTTTCATCGCGTGTCAAGTTGCCATGCTCTGGTGTTTTTCTTTGTATACTATAATTTAGGTGCATTGGGCCATTTGAAGACTTCTTTTTTCCCTACACGTTAAAACCTGGACTTTTTTATTCCGCATTTATTCACCATTTCTTTTTTCCCTTGCATTAATTTAAACACCAAACAATCTCCCTCCCACCCCTCCCCCCTCTTGGTAAATGATGATGTAATGGCACTTGTCCTTTCTCTGCAGATGATTTTGCAACAGTACATAAGTTCTGATTGGCTGCAGAATTCTTTTCAATCCTGGGTACAGCAGTGTCAAGTTGCATGTAGTGCTGAATCCATTGAATTGCTTAGGGAGGTATGTTTTAACTTGGCTGCTGACACATTAATTTGACTGCAGGTTGTTCTGACATGTAAAAGGCATGCTGGAGTTAACATTTCTGTCATGTCAAAATTATAATAGAATAAATTTCGTTCCTTGATATGGTATGTGATATATTCATCTACCGCATGGGACTTTCTAGAAAATTGACAAAAAAGGGCATGCGAATGTCTACTTACCTAAATCAATTAAAATTTATTTATTATGCAAAAACATCCACATTCAATTCATGTTTTTGCTTCTTGTGATTAACTTCGAAATGTTTATTCAATAACCAGTTGATGCATATCTAATGTATTGTTGTAAGAGCTGTGCTATGTGATTTCCTCAATTGTATCTGATTGACATAGAAAGCAAATGCCACACAACCTGTGGCCATATGAACTTTCGATACAGTAAGCCTGTCCCTATTTTAGGTTAACCCTGTCTCGTGGGTTGTTTCATTCGTGCAAGGATACATGGTTGTTTGCTGGGCCATTAGGCTTCAGCTTGCACCTGCGATGCCCACCTCCCTTTTCGTGCTAAGTTGTATAATCTTATATCTTTGTCTTCAAACATTTGTTGATTGTGGCTTTCTGTGATTCAAGGAATTGTACAATTCTATTCTATGGAATGAAGTCGATTCTCTCCATGATGCACCAGTGCAATCGACATTGGGATCCGAGTGGAAAACCTGGAAGCATGAAGCTATGAAGTGGTTCTCAACCTCCCAACCTGTGACAAGTGGTGGAGATATGGAGCAGCAGAACTGTGACAATCTCTCCCCCTCAACCATCAGTCTTCAAGCTACCAGAAAGAGGCCAAAGCTTGAAGTTCGCCGTGCAGAGACACATGCTTCCCAGGTTGAGTCCAGCAGTCCACTTCAAACTACGAATGTCGAAATTGACTCTGAGTTTTTCAGTAATCGAGACACTGTCAATGCTCATACTTTAGAATCAGAGCTTTCTAAGGAGGATGGTTTTGGCGAGGTAGCTGCACCTTTAGAGTCACCTTGTAGCATGGCTGATAGATGGGATGGGATTGTAGTTGAAGCAGGAAATCCTGAGCTTGTACAGAACAAAGGTGTAGAAATGACACCTGTTAATGAAGTTTTGGCTAAGGAAAGCATAGAACCTGGGAGTAAGAATCGCCAGTGTACAGCTTTTATTGAATCTAAGGGAAGGCAGTGTGTGAGGTGGGCTAATGATGGTGATGTTTATTGTTGTGTGCATCTGGCCTCTCGTTTTGCTGGCAGCTCCACTAGAGGAGAGGCAAGTCCTGTTCATAGTCCTATGTGTGAAGGTACCACTGTTCTTGGTACTCGATGCAAGCATCGGTCTCTACCAGGTACCACATTCTGCAAGAAACACAGACCCTGGCCTGATGCAGAGAAGACCTCAAATTTGCCAGAGAATCCCCTTAAGAGAAAACATGAAGAGATCTTTCCCAGTTCAGACACCACATATTGCAAAGAGATGGTATTGTCTGGACAAGTTGAAAATCCCCTTCGAGTGCAACCTGTCTCAGCCATGGATGGTGATGCCTTTCATGGAAGGAAAAGCTTACCCGAGAAACTTGAGCATCCTGGCCATGATTGCAATAGCTCCAAGATGCTGCACTGTATTGGCTCAAGCTCCCTTGATAGTAGTATCCTGTGTCCTGAGAGTCCAAAGCGCTATTCGTTGTACTGTGACAAACACATTCCTAGTTGGCTCAAGCGTGCTAGAAATGGTAGAAGTAGGATAATATCAAAAGAAGTGTTTATAGATCTTTTGAAGGATTGTCGCTCACCGCAGCAGAAATTGCATTTACATCAAGCATGTGAGCTTTTCTACAAGCTTTTCAAAAGCATTTTCTCTCTAAGAAACCCAGTTCCTATGGAGGTTCAACTTCAGTGGGCTCTCTCTGAAGCTTCTAAAGATTTTAATGTTGGGGAACTCTTGTTGAAGTTAGTTTTCACTGAAAAGGAGAGACTCAAAAAGTTATGGGGCTTTGCTGTGGAGGAAGATTTACAAGTTTCCTCTGTCATGGAAGAACCAGCAATTTTTCCATTGGCTGTCAACTGTAGCCATGATGATGAAAATTCTATTAGGTGCAAAATATGCTCAAAGGAGTTTCTCGATGATAAAGAGCTTGGAAACCACTGGATGGACAACCATAAAAAGGAAGCACAGTGGCATTTCAGAGGTCATGCTTGTGCCATATGCCTGGATTCTTTTACTGACAGAAAAAGTTTGGAAACCCATGTGCAGGAGAGACATCATGTGGAATTTGTTGAACAGTGCATGCTGTTCCAGTGCATTCCTTGTGCCAGCCACTTTGGGAACACTGACCAGTTATGGTTGCATGTCCTCTCTGTTCACCCTGCTGATTTCAGACTGCCAAAAGGTGCTCAACAACTTAATCCGTCTATGGGTGAAGAGAAGGAGGATTCCTTGCAAAAACTTGAGCTGCAAAATGCAGCATCAATGGAAAATCACACTGAGAATTTAGGTGGTGTAAGAAAGTACATTTGCAAGTTCTGTGGCCTGAAGTTTGATTTACTACCTGATCTTGGTCGCCACCATCAAGCTGCTCATATGGGACCAAATCTATTCAGCTCTCGCCCCCCAAAGAGAGGTGTTCGATATTATGCTTATAGATTAAAATCTGGAAGACTTAGCCGCCCGAAATTTAAGAAAGGTCTGGGGGCAGCAACATATAGCAGCATCAGGAACAGGATGACTTCTGGTCTGAAGAAACGTATCCAGGCTTCAAAATCACTTAGCAGCCAGGGACTAAGCATACAGTCTAATTTGACTGAGGCAGGGGCTTTAGGTAGATTAGCAGAATCTCAATGCTCAGCGGTTGCAAAGATATTGTTTTCTGAGGTTCAGAAAACAAAACCTCGGCCTAATAACCTTGATATCTTAGCTATTGCACGCTCTGCTTGCTGCAAGGTGAGCCTAAAAGCATCACTGGAGGGGAAATATGGAGTGTTGCCAGAACGCTTTTATTTGAAGGCAGCCAAGCTCTGCAGTGAGCATAATATTCAAGTACAATGGCACCAGGAGGAGTTTAGTTGTTCCAGAGGATGTAAGAGTTTCAAGGATCCAGGATTATTCTCGCCCTTGATGGCTCTTCCAAATGGTTTTAAGGGGAAACAAATGATACATTCATCTGATCATACAAACAGTGAGTGTGAAGTGGATGAGTGCCACTATATTATAGATGTGCATGATGTTACAGAGGGGCCTAAGCAAAAGGCTACTGTCTTGTGTACTGACATAAGCTTTGGGAAGGAGACAATACCAGTGGCATGTGTTGTAGATGAAGATCTCCTGGATTCCCTCCATGTCTTGGCAGATGGTTACGATGGTCAAATTAGTAAATTCCCCAAGCCCTGGGATACTTTTACCTATGTAACAGGGCCAGTTCATGATCAATGTGATAGTCTGGACATTGAGGTATCTTTTGGTTGGGTTTCTAATTTTGTTTTTTAGATTTGATTTGATTTCGATTATGACCAATTGTATCGATGTGGAATGCACTTGTTGGTTGTCATCCTACATTGGAGATGATTGAACCCTGATTGGCTGCTGAGGACACTGCAATTCGAAATATAAAACACATATACACAGACACACATATGCATAGAGATAGACAGAAAGAAAGACAAACACCAAACAAATATGCTCATTCATGCCATCTGCATATCCATATAATTTTAGAAATGCATTAAACACTGCTTTTTTCTCCTCCCACATCCCTTTTTATGTAGGGTTTGCAATTGAGGTGTTCTTGCCAATATTCAATGTGCTGTCCTGAAACATGTGATCATGTTTATCTCTTTGATAACGACTATGAAGATGCAAAGGACATATATGGGAAATCCATGCTTGGCAGATTTCCGTATGACTATAAAGGGCGGCTTGTTCTGGAGGTAATTTCATTATCTTTTTACCAGTGCAAATAGTTACTGATTACACTCCAAAGTTGATGTTCTTTTGATGGCTGAGTATCTATGATTGACTGCATATGGAGTAGCTTCCTCATTCCCTGAACTTTCTATTCTCTGCAAATTTTTTATTGGCCTGCTGCTTTAAGAGTGTCTGGTGGGGTGACTGATACATGCTATTGTTTCTCTCTTCTATATTACTTGCCAATTTGATTCCATAAACTGTATATGTGGGAATCCTGTAATAGAAAATAGCGTAAAAAATTAGCTTCCATTCATATCACCACCTTGCTCGATTCCCCCTTCATAAGTAGTTTTTACTTGATCTGATGAAGGGAGATGGCATGAAAGCTAGTTGAATTTCAAGAAAGTTGAAAAGAGCACAAATTTTTCTTGTTATGAAACATCATGCTAATAATACCAATGCTCTTTTTTTTGTGAGGGATGAAAGAAGAACTGTATTGGAACGGGACGGATATATGGTTTATAGAAGAAATGTCCTCCCATAAAACAATAGAAGAAACAAAATGGAACACGAGAGCATTAGAATTCTATTCAATGTCAGCTAAGTAAACATTCCCAAAGGTTCCTAAAGCATCACACTATAAAGAAGTGAGGAATGCTACCCTGTACCACTAGAGTTTCCTTAAAGTTAAGGATGTTACTACTTTAATGATTCTACAGTATGCCGAACAAAACACATATCTTTTAACTGCTCACACCTCTGATTAAGCCTTCAAGTATAAATATGATAAGTGAAAGGTATTGGTTCAAGATGCTTGCAAGTATCTAGTATCAGTCCTTTAGATTTGATCTGATCAATTAATAAAAACCAGGATTCTGTTGGCCCATGAGATCACTAGGTCTTAATTTTCCCCTGATGGAGTTAAATAGTTCTTAAACATGTAAAAATTTGTACTCCATTTCTCATTTCTATGCCCAAGCTCTATTTGACAAGCAGATATAGCCTTTGTTTTGGTTCTCTCCCTGCCTGTTTGTGAGAGGTTGGTGGGGATTTGGTGGCATGCACCCTTGTTTTGCTGATGAGACTTGCATTTGAAACATTTCTTGCTAAATTGTGCAGGAAGGTTACCTTGTTTACGAGTGCAATAGCATGTGCAACTGCAATAAAACATGCCCAAATAGAGTTTTGCAGAATGGAATACGAGTGAAACTGGAAGTCTTCAATACAGATAATAAAGTAACAATACTTCTCAATTAGAGTTTTGCTTTCAGTTGTTCACTGTCTCTATAGTACCATATTAATTTGTCTCGCTGAAGTACAGGGTTGGGCTGTCAGGGCAGGTGAACCAATCCTACGTGGTACATTTATATGTGAGTACACTGGAGAGATTTTAAATGAACAGGAGGCAAGCAATAGGCGTGACAGGTTATAAACTTTGAAAAATGCAATTTTTGTTCATTTTGGTTTTTTTGCTATGTTTTGAATGTGCCTTGTTTGATTTTTAGGTATGGCAAAGAAGTTTGCAGCTATATGTATAAAATTGATGCTCATACCAATGATATGAGCAGAATGGTTGAAGGACAGGCCCATTATTTTATTGATGCTACAAAGTATGGGAATGTTTCACGGTTCATCAATCACAGGTAGGGAATGCTGTTAGGTATTATTCCTTGCCGTAGTCTTCTCTATAGTTTGAGAATTTTGCTTCTTGGAGACAAATGTATCAATGTGAACCAATTAAAATTTCCTCATACTCGATTGAACCATTTGATTTTCTGTAAGGTGAAGATGTTATCTAGGTTTGATGATGCCTATCTTTAGATATGCCAAGCATTAGCATGATGCCTTTATGAAGATGGATTTGTGAGATAAATGTGTCTGCAAAGCTCAGTTGCCATTTTCATATGAAAAAAAGCAAAACGATGCCTGTCTGATATGATCATATGCAGCTTAATGTGACATTATCAGATGAAATGTTGATAGCAAAGTAGATTGCCAGTTATACAGGAGAAGTATAAGAATTGCTAAGATCTAACATAAAAGAAACATCAAGCAACTCCAGAGAGTTCTTCAAAAACCTGACTTTCTCCAATCAGGTTACTGGGTTCATGGAACCAGTCCCTTCATGACCTTTAACCCATGCAGTAGCTGTCTGGCCAGAACTGGAAACCGTGGAAACCGATAACCTCATTGATTTTTCCAAGGAAGATTTCTATTGAACTAGAAAACAAAATATTAAAAAGAATTTTTGTTAGAGGACTCTCTAGATGTATGCGAGGTTCTTGCTTTGAAGTACAGGTAGACATTTTGTTATATAGTTATATTTATGTTTAAATGATGGTTAACAACATCCATATGATTGCACAAGGACATCTCTGTAGCCTTTATTTTCTTGTTTGATGGCTGGTTAGTTTAAGACATTGGTAGGGGAAAAAGGACATGACAATTTAGTAATGCCATAAATCACTCTACCATCCACCTGCTTCTCCTGCCTAAGGAGTGGGGTCGATTCACAACATGCTCTTCAAAATTAGAAGCTTTAGCTTTTGGCATGTAATTTTAACATATAAACTTTCAAATGCATCAACACATGAAGAGACTGATTGCCCATATTTTAAGGGAAGAAAAGCCTCGAGTGGGGTAGATGATGGAATAGGGTTCGGTAGTTGATTAGTTGTCTTAAGTCTTTTCTGGCATGTTATTTTGTCTGCTTTAGGCTGTGCTTGTTGATTCACACTTGACATATGTTCATGTTGGAAGCTGCATGCCAAATCTTGTGAACCACCAAGTTCTGGTTGACAGCATGGATTCTCAGCGTGCTCATATCGGTCTTTATGCAAGTCAGGATGTAAGTAATCACCTCATTCCATCTTGAATATCAATTTTCGTATGCATGGAACTAGGGATGTAGAGATACACATGTTTTCTTGAATCTTATATGTAACTTTAAGAATATTGATATTCATAATAGTTCAAAGGAAGTTTTGTGGGATACTTTTGTGGGCTCTTTGCTTATTCATGGTGCATGATGTATGAGGGGTTCATCTTTACTTTATTGCAGTTCATAGCATACTGCATCTATTTGTTAATAGAACTTATTGTCTCAGTACTGTGTTTGTATTGATTACTTGCACATTTCATTTATTTGGTTAACCATATCTTGTGCAGATAGCTTTTGGTGAAGAACTGACATACAACTATCGGTATGAGCTGCTGCCTGGAGAAGGATATCCTTGCCATTGTGGAGCTTCAAAGTGCCGGGGCCGCCTGTATTAAATCTTAAAATTTATCGTTCTCTCTCCTTCGTGAAATAATGGGATGTGGAGAACCTGACACAAGAATCAGATTCGGATGTGCTCAAGGGTATTATGGTTGTTATTCGTTGGCTGATCAAATTGTAAGTAGCTGCCCCAGTGGATTTGGTATCAAGCTGACAAGATATTGGCCAAGTCCCAAGCAATGGAGCCGGAGGCCTGTGTTCCTTAAGCTACAATCATCTTCTCAATGTCCCGGCAAGTAGCCTGTGTTTATTCTCATTTGTTGATACATTTTCATCCATGAAAGAGGACATCCATAATTTTATCTTGGCTTCTTTTTGTATGGAATGGCGAAAATTGGTGCCTCCCGAGCTTAATGGGAAGTGTAGGTTTTATTTTTCCTCCTCTTTTTTTTTTTTTTTTTTTTTCAGATTGTAGGTATATGTGCTCTCCTGTTATGTATATTCTTTTCATGAAAATGCATAAATTGCTAGTTTTTAATAGTCATGCATGCCAAATTTGAGCATGATCAAGGTGTAAATGTTACAAGAAAAACCAAGCTACTGGAGGGCAAGCCGACAAGCCCAACGTTGATTTCATTTTGGTTTGCACGTGTTTCGGTGGGCATGGCATTGAAGTTGAGTGCAAAGAAAAGTCTTAGCAGCTCGTGGAAGGCGAAATTCTGGGTTTCTTTGTTAGCCTTACGAATTAAAGGGGCTCAAGTAAAAGAAATATTATAAAGTCTAGATTAAAAAGATTGAAGGAGTACAGAGACCAATCATGGGTTTAGCCTTCAAGTTATTGACGCAATACATTAATATTATTCCCACAATTTTCTGGATAATTTAGCTTGAGTACTAACCTCTTAATAAATTTTTGTGGGTTAAGGTTTTTTCAACGTGTTTTTGAACATAACAAAATTCTCAATTATAAATAAAAAAGCATATGCTTGCAATTAAATAAATCGATAATTACTCGTGCTAATAAACGATAAAAAAAAAATCATTAATGTTAACTAAAAACTAAACTGGAAAAATCAAGAAAAAAATATAGATCAAGATATTTAATTTTACAATATTGACCATGTACATAGTTGTTTTTAATAACTTTGTTTTTAAGAATAATTTCTTTTATTTAATCAAAAAATTATTCACCCCAATAAAACATAAAAAATTGTTAACTAAACTAAAGACTATACTAGAAAAATCAAGAAATAAAAGTAGATTAAAATATTTAATCTTGTAACACGGATCATATACCTAGTTATGTTCAATAACTATGTTACTTGGAATAATTTTTTTTATTCTATCAAACGATGATAGAAACAGACACACACATGAAAACGATTGAATAAAATCAAAGAAAAAAAAGATCATGAAAGTTTGCACAAATTTGAAAAAATATCATAAGTTTATATGAAAATCAAGTAAAAACTAAACGATATTTAATCAAAAACTAAATTAAAAAGTTGAGAGATAAATGTGGCTATGGATATCTGATCTTAAAACACGAGCAAGAAATTTGATTATATTCAATAATTGTTTCTTAGAATAAATATTTTATTTAATAAAATGACAATTAAAAAAACACGCATAGTAAAGCAAGTGAAAAAAATTAAAGTGAAAAAAACTTAAACAATGTTACACAGAAAGAATACCCCCTATCATAAGAAAAAAAACACTACAATCTTATTCATAAACTAGGTAAAAATTAAATCATGTTTTATTAAAAAAAATCATAAAAGTTTGTTAAAAAAATATTAAAATTGAAAAAAAAACCCAATAAAAGACAAAATTGCAAGAAAAAACACAAGGGCCAAAAAACAAATGATAAAATAAAAGCCCAGGAACTCGAGCCTATATGATTTTTTTTTTATTAAGGGATCAATGACTTGTTGTCTTGCCCTTATTTTTTTGAAAAAAAAATAAACATGTGACGCGTTGTTTGCTGTGGTAAACGACATGTCGCATGCTAGTCCAACTTCAGGCGATCGAAAAGTCACTGAAAAATCAAGCTTGTTTTTCCTTAAAAAAACTTGATTTTCAACTCTTTTTTTTTTTTTTACCAAAAACACTTTACATACCTTGACAAACCTATTAATGACTTTAAATAACCCTAAAAAATAAATCAAAAAACCAAAATCAACCCAAAAACAAGAAATTTCTCAAGGTTTGATCTACAATCTCAGGCAAAATGAAAGGAAAAGAAGACCTAAGATAAAATCTTCTCGTCGAATGAAACCCATTAACACCAAAATTGATATTTTTCATGGCTAGAATCGGTGTCAAACGAGACTCTCTCATCCACCAGATTCTAGCCGCTTTCTCTCTCCTCTCTCAAATCAGGAACTGAAAAATAAATTTTTGTACCCCAATTAAAATTTTGAAATATTGAGGGACCAAAATGCTATCATTTATAAAGTAAGAGGACCAAAGCGAACATTTTGACCCATTTTTTTAAACCGCCACTGAATTTTTTTTTTCACACTTTGATCCCCTTTGTTTCAATTATGACCCTCCTTAACACTTTTTTTTGATAATTTGGTAATTAATTTGGAAATAAAAGGATGCAATTGAAGAGAAACAAAGTTTAAGGACTAAATTATAAAAAAGAAAAATTTCATTGTGGATTCCTACAGTGAAAAACTCATGCATTCTTGTTTTTTTTTCTCTAATAATTTATCAACATGATAAGGAAAACAATTGAGATACACATAATTACAATTTTTAAGATTTTTCTTTTAAATTTTCATAAGAAAATTTTACCCAATCTATACTTCATTTCACTTGCATCTATAATTATTCATACTTAATACATAATAGATCAAACTTATCAACCCTGATGGATGTGCGGAAGTTGCACATCATTTACTCTTTTGTTTTTTTGTTTTTATTTCCTTTGTCTTGCTATAGTTTAGTAATTTAGACACTGAGATTTATAACTAAGGTTTTTTTCCTCTGAATTTTAGATTACAATTCTCTAGATTTTTTTTTAGCTTATAGTTATTTTTAGGTTGCTCATTTTAACAAATGTTGCAAGTTTTCAGGAAAATGGACTAGTTTATCCTTATAATGGGGTGAATTTTTAACCTATCTTTATATTTTTAATTGCATCAATTTAATCTCTAAATAAAAGATCTTCCATCTATTTTTTTCATCCAAACTAATGAAAAAGACACATGATTTGCACATGATGTATTTTTATGAAAATGCCCTTTACTGAATATGATAAGTAATTCTTATGAACTTGTATTTTAAATATCTTGTCTAATATATCTTTAAATATATAATTGTACCAATTATTTCCTTAAATTTTAGTTAAGAGTAGCTGGATGGACTGCACATGCAGGGATCAACCTCTAAAATGGTCATAGTAAAAAATATTGTTCCATTCAATAGGTAATTTGGATATAGCGAACTCTAGACATGGATTCCCACACTATGCCACATGTCTATATTTTTTTATGTAAAATATAATATTTAGTTGATGTAAGCACGTTTAAAAAAAAAAAACAACTCGGGTTATAGCATTGACGGGATTTAATAAGTTGGTTTTATTTTAATCAAATGATAAGGATAATTGGCAACGATAATAAACAAACAAACTTTCGTTTTCTTTTCTTTAAAAAAGACCATGATAACATGAAAAAAACCTTTGGAAGTACGTAACTGGATAAAAAAGAGATAAACAAATCAGCTCGAGTCAAACCGAGACAGTATGATAAACATGTAACATGGGTCATAAGGGGTGAGCTAACACGGGTTAACCTAAAAATCTCGTGGCCTAGATTATGAGATCGAGATAACCCAATAAAGAGAAAATTAAAGAAAATCACAAAGCTATTTTAAAAAAAAACTAATGTCGAACGATGAAATTAGAAAAAAAAAATAAGCAAAAAAAAGAGAGGATGTTGACCGACATTAACATTTCAAACCCGTGACCCGGGTCATTAGACCAAAAGCACCATATATGAAAATACCACGAAGCCTAATTCCTAGCAAATCAACCAGAGGATGAAATCGAGATAAGAGATCAATTACATAAATGAATCTAAAATAAAAAAATAGCAATTAAAAGAATGAGAATGCAAAAAAAAAATTAGAGTGCAACAATGTTTTTTTTTTTGGAGGGTTAAATTGAAAAGAAAAATAAATCTAATAAAAGAACAAAAAAAAGAAAAGAAATGAGGATCAAATTAGAAAAAATAATACACCATGAACTTGGAATGAAGGATAAAATTGAAAACATCAAAACTTTTACAAAAGGGCCAAAAAGAAAAAATAGAAATCAAAAGAGGGACCAAATTGGAAAAACTTATACATGACGAATTCGAATTGAAGGATTAAATTGAAAACAAATAAAACTTTAAAAAAAGGACCAAGGATAAAAAAATAGAAATCAATAGAATAAGGAGTGAAGTTGAAATATGAACAACAAAGAGGATCAATCTGTATTTTTTGCTGTAGTAAAGAGAAAAAAAAGAAGAAAAAACTAACAACAAAACCCCCCAAATCATCGACATACGTGCACTAGGAGGAATAGAATGTGGCAGTGCATCTAACGACATAATGATATGGTATATTATGCCACCGAGAGACGCCACACACGTCGTCCAAAGAGTGAGAACGCCTCCCATATGATGGTGCTTGCACTGCATGAGTCAACAACTTTTTAGAATTAATAATATTTAGCCGATGTTAGAAGATAAAAATTCCTCTGACTGCCCCGATTATTATATATAAAAAAACATAAAGGAAAAGATCAAAAGGCCCTTGAACCTACGATTTTGTTTTGAATCCAAGGGTATACTTATCAATTTACTATACATAAATATATGAAAAACGACAATTATGCCCTTTTTCATCAGTTTTATAAATTTTTATTTTAGGGGTAATTAAGTCTTTTTATTGTGCTTAAAAAATTAAAAATACAATTATATCCCCAGACAATCTTTTAATGACTAATATGCCATGTGGAAAGACAAAAATATCCACATAACATAGAAAAATTATTTATTTTGGAAAGGCAAAACCATCATTTTACTATTGTATTGAATAGTAAATTGAGTCTTTATACATGGTGTTTTTGCCTTTAGCTTTATTATTATTATTATTATTATTATTATTATTATTATTATTATTTATTTTCATCCTAAGAAAGGTAGTTTATATAAATACTAAATTTACAAGTCACGCGAAGTTCACTTGAAAAACTTTAGTTAATTTAGATGATGTATCACTATTCCGATTAACTTTTTTTTTTATATATATAAAAAAAGGGTTCATATGATATTTTGAAAATATGAGACAAATATGTATTATTAAGATTTAAGGTCTATTTAATTTTTTTTTCATATATTAATTAATTAAACAAATAAAAAACAACAAACTATGTTTTTGTCTGGCATTTATGAGTTAATTTATGATTTATGAAGAGAAGAATCATTTGGTTTTAGAAATTAAACTTAAAGTATAGTTCACATGCATAAAATTGTAAATTTGAATAGTACATTATGATAGAAGAAGGACATATTTGAGATCTAACTAAAAATTAGAAACATAATGAATATAATTATACATATAATAACTAGTTATTTGACACATCATTTATAGTCTAAGGATAGATGAGCTTCTTATTTTATTTAGAGCAAGTGATTTTTTTAATATTAAAATGCATCATGTACAAGTCATGCGATTATTCTATTAGTTTTGATGAAAAAAAAATACATGGAAGGATATATTGTAAAAAAACCCTATATTTAGGGATTAAATTGGCATAATTAATGATACAAAGACATATCAAAAAATTACCCCATTATTTAAGGACAAACTAAGCTCTTTTCCTTAAATTTTTGAACATCATTTAAAATTTTAAAATGAAATTAAATTTATATAAACTATATAAACAAAGGAGAGGCTAGGAAAAAAAAAATAGAAATTGATGGGGCTGGATTATGACCTAAAGACCCAAACCTCAATGGATGGGTGTTGGCTCCATGAGATCAAATAAAAGAATAAATTATAACTCAATCACTCAACTAATAGGCCTAAAACCCACAAAATTAGCCCTACCCAATCACTCAACTAATAGGCCTAAAACCCACAAAACTAGCCCTGCCCAGGACAACAACACTCCTAACTAGATGGCCAATCTCTAATCTAGAGTACGATTGATCCATAAATAACAAGGGTATCTTATGCATCTTGTGGGACCCATATTGGATGAGGTATCCATACACAAAGCTGAGTTAAACTTTTATTAACCAAGAAGATAAAAAAAAAAATACATGCAATAAATCAGACATCTTGGTTATGTGTCATTTAAGGAATTAGTCTAGAGTCCATCATCAATGATACACAACCCATACAATCAAGAACACGAACAAATTTTATAAATGCCCCTTTGTTGTTTTGGTTTTTTATCCCTAAGTAATCTAAAACTACAAGTGATAAGTACTTAGACCATCCTACTTAGAAATACTCACACAAGTTCAAGTATATATAAACAATATTGAACCCCAAGGTAAATCATTTCCATCTTCATCATAAAACTTTGTCGTTGTCTCTTGATCATAATATTTTTTACAACTTTACTACCCTTATTCTGATTAATAAAAATTAAGCACACTTTAACTTTGAAAAACACATTTTTATTGAGTTGAAATGGTTCTTTGATATGGTATCAGAGTCTTGTTAACCAATTGGTCATGAGTTCAAATCTTATTACCCTTTCTTATTAATAAAAATTAAGTATAAGGTAGTGTGAGCCCGTGCAAGTTTCAAGACCAAAGAACTTTCACTTGAGGAAGCATGTTAGAGCGTAATATAAAACTATTCTTGGAACCTCACCTAACAGATACCATGTCAAATAACCATATCAACCTAATAGTTTAAGTTGTTAGGGGAGTTCTAAGAATAATTTTATATTATTCTCTAATATATTTAAGTAAAATTATTATAAGTTCTCTAATTTAAGTGTGTGTGTGTATATATATATATAACTAGAGTAGATAGGTGTATTTTTTCTTGTTTTTTATTTATTACATGAGTTGATTTACTTTCTAATTTATGAAAGTTGGCTAGATATTGTTGGATTTCCCGAAACACATCAACGCAATAAGAATGCTTTTTTTTTTTGGAGCTCCAAGATCCCTTTAGACAAATTTAAAGCTGTTTAGAGTTTATCCAAAAATTACTGAAGATTAAATATTCTTTTTGGTTTTGAATAATTACTTCAAAGCTAGGTTGTCGCAAACCATAAGTCATCCAAGTGTCCGATCTCTAATGGTAATTTACACAAACCACTAGTGAGAATCTCTTAAACCTTTTTAGAAGAGAGGAATCGTTATACCTTTGAGTGCTAACTTTTCTCTTTTGTGTTTTAGGTATTTTTGTACCGAACTCTACTCCTAAAAAATAAGAGAGATATAGTATTCTATTTATAGGGAAACCTAAAAATTCTATAAATAACAAAATATCAATTTTTCCCTTAAATAATATCACATATATTATTTTAGGCTAATTTTAGAAATTTTTTCAATTAAGCCCTTACTTTATTGTTTCAAAGTCTAGAATTGTAATCCATTGTATTAAATACATTATAGTTTTTAATTTCTAAAACTTATAATCAAGTCACACTTGATTAATCATCCCGTTGTAATTTCTAACCAATAGTTCTTGTGTGTGTGACCTATTAGACTCTCTAATAATTTGGTCCAAATATAAATCATAATCCTAAATAAAATAGGATTAAATAAATTAAACAATTTAATTTATTATCAATTCAATAATTGATTGATTTATATTTAAAGATCAAGTGCAATGTCTAACAACTTGTCATGATCATCTAAATATTAGAAAAGTCATAAATGATTTGATTTAACCTTTCAGTGACCAGTTTCTTAGTGTAATTATTATCTCTTCATCAACAATATTATGATTTAGATATTATAGCATGAAGTGTGTTTACTCTGTTAAATCATGTTTGCTCTCAACACGTGATTATTTGAATTAATACTATTTGAATATGATTGGAATAATTATTATCCCTTCATCAACAATAGTTATTGATTATTTGAATAAGATTGTAAATGTTTTTCAAATCTCATTACAACCTGCATAAGGATTTACAATCAATACTATTTGAGAACAAATGAAACATCTTCCCTAATTCACCTAAGGTGACGAGTTCTTTTTTGATTATTCAAATAACTTCATATAATTTACATTATACCTAATATCTTCTTATTTGTTACCCTTGATTAGGACAATGTATAGCAAGATCAAAACATAATACTCCATATATAAGATAACTTAGTGATTTCAAGTCTAAAGATCACTTATATAACCGCCATGTGAGACTTTCCATAGACATATTTGATCTCTCCACATGAAATTCTCATGCGGGTCAGTTCAATGTACATGTCATCTGACAAGCACCTACATATTAGTTTTAGGTATCTCTCATATCTCAATTTATGAGAACAACCGCTTCTTTTTATAAAATAAAAAACATAATATATATCAATCTCAACACCTCTAATTAATATTCAGTCTTAATAGAGTATTGACCATGAACATTTAGAAACAATGCGTTGATACAATAAGAATCCTATAGTTATAATAACTTTATAATTTTATTTGCAAATCATTTTTGTCTTAAGAACTTTATCTTTATTCTAAACTCATTAATCAAATATTAGATTCATTAATAAAATATTTGATGAATATTAAAGATAAATAAGCCTTATTAATAAATTAAATATATATACATGAACAAAGTCAATGCCATGTGTAATCAATCGATTTTCTATAGGGCATATATACTACAATCTCCCTTTTGCATTAAAGTCAATCACTCACGTATTAAATACTTTTAATAGAAGATCACCTATATGAGTAAGAAATGTGATCATTTCTTTGAGAATTTACAAAAAAAACTGAATTTTCTAAAACACTCATGAAACTTCGAGTTGTTCAAGATTAAAATAAACACAACCGTGAGAATCAGAGAAAATATTTAGGTAGATAACTATGTGAGTACTGTTGTTTTGATTTACATAAAAGGTTGAATAGTTCAAGACAAAATGTTCTTCAAGACATAATGTTCACTATTTAGGCATTAAATATAATACAATGACAAACTTGTAAATAATATATTTTTTGTTGATTTTTTTTTCACCAAAGCTTGAGAATGTAAAGTATTATAAAGTTATTAAGTTAATAATATAAAGTGTAATTTATGAAACAAGGGAGATAAAGGGGAAAAACGATTAAACTATAGGAGGCACAATGTAGTTTTTTTGCATTTGAGTTGGGCAAACTCGAGCCACCTCGCTTAAATAAAATCTATTTCATATATAGCCTATAGTTGCACCACTCAAACTAAATTCCCTTATATATACAAAACCAAAAGAAACAAGACTATTTTTTCTTATTAGCATAATGTTTTTTTTTTAAAAATTGTTAAAATGATACAATATGAGATATAATTGGCAAAATAACATAATTTATACATGTCGCGATTGAAAAATGCAACATTCAATGCGACAATTAAAAAAATATATGAAATGAGCTGTATAAATTACAATTAGAAGATAAGAGAGAGGATAGAGAAAAAAATAAAAAAAAGTGAGACTACAAAGGTGTGTCAAAGCTTCAATTATGACACAACTAGTACCATTAGAACAATCTTGACGAGATGAATCCAACAATATAAAAGAAGGTCACTAATGGTCACAAGACCACACTAGCTTTTCGAAGATGGAGGTTGACTCACTTTCCTTTAGCGGCAACTGTGGCTTACTCCGGTCACCATTTACGATCTTCATTTGTGTTATTAGATTCGTCTCGTCGATATATTTTAGATGCTACTGGTGATGTCATAATAAAATATTCGGTGTGCCTTCAAGTTCTCTTTATTTATTTATTTCTTCTCTCTTCTCTCTCCTCATAAATTACAATAAGAAGAGATGAGAGAGAGAAAAAGAAAGAAAAATCTTGACGAGATAAATTTAATTATATCAAGAAGGTCACTCATAAAGACCAAATGAGCTATAATTGCTATTAAATTAAAGGGAGTCATCCACTATTTTTAAACAATAAATTAATTCATTTCTCACTGTTAATGATATTGTTTTTATATTATAAGATTTTTTTTATTGTTACTAATGATGTGAGAAAAGCCTATTTTGGTCGCCAACGAGAAAGTGCTTTTTTAGATAGAGAAAGAAAGAGAATATGTTTTTTAGAGAGAGGGAAGGAAAGCCATGCACAGGCTGAGTGTCTTCTGAGACCCGCATCACATACAATCATCAAAAGCATGAGATAGACACAAAGCTATGAGCCCATAACTACTTTGTTTTGCTTTTTATTAGACTGGGAGTGGGGGTGTGTTTTGTGGGGTTTTTTTCGTTTCTGTTTTTAAGACAGTTAAAAGAGACATAACACTCATTATTCCACCCTGCAACTCTCTGTTCATGGTTCCCTTGATGCTTGACACCAGAGCTATCTTTCAACCATTTTAAGCACTTGCGGCCTTAAAAAATAAGAGATAAGAGATGGGTTTTCAAGTAACTCTTTAAATTTTTAAATTTTGGCAAGTTTCTATTGTTTTGGGCTTCCAGAGTTACTAAATTTCATGCTTGTTTATGGTTCTTTTATGAGCGTTTCTTATGAATTTCTGTCTAGAATCTGTTCTAGTTTAGAGTTTGAGTAGAAAGGAGAACCTGTATATATTTTTTTTCTTTTGCTTTTTTGGCAGTGCAGATTTCTGCATGCATAAGTTTTTTTGCAAGTATAGTCCTCTCCGGAACTGTTTTCTTATCTTTTTACTAACTTTAAACTATAATTCTTGTGTTTAGTTTTCTTGAAGTTGTAATTTGGGGTATATTGAATTTTAGGTGATTCATTTTCCTTGAAAATCTTATCAATTGCTTCTAGCATTTTTGTAGTGCTGTTTTGCTCTAGAGAAATTTCTTTTTTTGACTTTCGGATTCCCAGGATTGACTTGAATTACAGCGTTTCAGTTTCAATATGTATATATATTTATATTTTCTCTCGAGTCTTTTTGAAGGAAAACCAGCTTGTTGTTGTCATCTTGTTATCATTGAAAATTTAATCCTATTTTGATTTGAATAAAAGCTGTAAGTTGTTCTTAAACATGGCTGAAATTAGACTTACAAGTGTAGGACAAGGTCAAACCAAGATTAGAAATGTTCCAACTGCTTTAACTCAAGAGGGTTTTTGGTGTTGTCCCTCTCCTGTTGTCTTTCAAAACACCATTAAAGCTCAAAATCCTTTAAACAAAACCAAACCCTCTTCACCAACACCTAAGACTACTGTCCAAAAGAAACAGACCCCTTTTAATGAGAGAAAGCCACCACCAACTCCATTAAGATCAGCAGTTGTTTCCGATGATCAACGAAATCGTTGCTCAGATACACCTGGTGTTAGTGTTTCTATTGTTAACGAGAGAACTCCAAGGCTTAAGATAGAAAGTTTGCCAAGGAAGGTGGCGATTGAATTTGGGGAACCTGGAACCAGTGATATGAAGGTAGTCTTACTTGGAAAGCAAGGTTTTTGTGTGAAGTTGAGTGTCCACAAAAAAGTTCTAGAGGAGAATAGCAGATTTTTTGCCAACAAGCTTTCTGAAGAGGAGTCCAATCTGTCCTGTCTAGAGATTGATGATTGTGAGGATATAGAGATATATGTTGAAACTATGGGACTGATGTATTGCAAGGAGATGAAGCAGAGGTTGATCAAGCAAAGTGTCTCACGCGTGCTTCGAATCCTCAAGGTATTTAACTGGCAACAAATTCCTTCTTTTCACTACGTTTTATTGCAATTTTTCGGTTTACATCTCGTTTTCTTTTATGTAGCTTATGTCCAACCTGTAATGATGTTTGATTGTGAAGTTGCTCTGGAAAAATCCTATTCTAGATAAAGGTAGGTCAGGAGAAAGCTTTTTTGTGGGATTATAGTGTAGCATGTAATAAAAAACATACCTGTCTCCATTGGAAGATCTGGCTAGACCACCCCGCCCCCTTCCTCTGACAGATCTAGCAGCATCCATTATCTAGGTCCTTTCACTGAAGCTGTTGAAAGATGGGGTCAGTGAGGAAGGGTTTGGGATAAGCCTAGGATTCAACTTGTTCTGGTTTTACTCATTGAAGAAACAACTTTTACTGTTTATTTATTAGTTGAAAAGGTTATACAAAGTGTCTCATTGCTCTTGCCTATGTTTTACTTCTCTAGAGATAGTGTATCTTATTGTTTAGCTGCTAGGGGGTTTTCTGACAAAAAGCGATTAGAATGGTCAAGATGGTTAATTGAATGGCTATGCATGTATCTTATCTAATTAACTCAAGGTTTACTTGGAGTATCTACAGAGAAATAAGGCGTATTAAAGATGCAATGCTCTTCCTGGATTTGTCTAGAAAGAGACAGTGGTTATGGATGTTACCATGAAGAAGCAAGATTGCTAAATATTAGGAAATCTAGATACCTAGAGATGTGATGGAATTCTGAAGCAGTCTGGCTACCAAATTGTTAACGTTGTGCTGGATAAACATGGACGAAATTATTTAGATTATTAATCGTAAGTGTGAATTAGAAAAATGCCAGAATGTCCATGTCAGTTAGAAATTAGAACGGTCTAAAGATAGGCAAGGGTGGTTTAGCCAGAACGAAACTAGGAGCAATATTCTGGATACTTTGCACAAGCAATCAATATTTTCCCTTCATTTCCCATGTCTAATATTTTTTTTCTGTGCCTTCATGCATGGTCACCTATGCAGCACCAAGTGTAAGGCCACAACTCTTTTCAGCTCTATAAGCTTCCAACCTACTAGTTTATCTTAAGCACCATGATACCACTGTTAGTTCTCAGTTAAAGGATGCCTTAGGGATATATATTTATCGTAATTGTTGATTAGTGCATATGATTAAAAATTGTAAGACAAGAAATCACATAGAATATACATGGTGATTAAAAATGTTTTGGATATGCCATGAAGCGCGGTTTGTAAGGAGCTTGCCTACAACTACTCACCAATAGCCTTTTCTCATGTTTCACTGCAAATACGAAGTTTTCTTCTTTCTCCCGCATTGCAGCTTTGCTCCGACAAGAAACTATTTTCTTCTACTAGACTGTTCACTATTTTCAACTACTACCGTTATCTATTCTTCACATTGAACATAAGTCCTGCATTCCTCGAATCAGTGGCATTATTTTCTGCAGGACACTGTGCCGCACTCACTATGCAGGGAATAGTGGCAGTAACATCTAGCTTGTGTTTTATATATTTATTTCTTAACTATGTTCTTATATTAGATATAAAAGGCTAAGTTAATTAATTTGGTATCGAAAATCTATGCTGCTCTGAGCTAGCTGCAATCTATATGTTCTTCTTTGTCGTTGTTTCAGTTTGACTGGAACATTATTGTTATTAGGACTGTATATCTGTATCTTGCTAGCTAACTCCCTCCTTTTTGGAGTTAAAGCTTCATGTCCTATGTTGAACATAAGCATTTACCATACCAGGCTTTGATTTCTTGATGTGTATAGCTAAACGTTGTGGTTTGACTATTCTCTCATCTTTTCAATTCTTCTGCTCTCTTGTAATTGCTTTCATTTCTTAAGCTATGCTGTAACAAAACGCTTCCAGCAGCACTCTCATTATATCATGTTTCTTATAATTTGGCATGTGTCGAAGAAACCAAAATTTTTTGGGGCAACTTTTAAATTGAGAAGTCATTACATGTCTCCATTATGCAACTAAACAGAATTTTGGCTGATAATTTGTAAAATTTATGAATGATTCTCAAATGCTAAAGATGGAAAACTTGAGTTTTCAAATTGATTTTAGTTTGGGATTGAGAAAGATGAAAGGTGAAGGGATTTTATAAAGAAAAGAGGTAGATATGTTGTCAACATTAACAAATATACTATGCATTAGGCTGCCCTTTTCTTCTCTTTACAAATTCAAGTTGAATAATACCATTTCATGCCATGGCCACTGTGTTCAAGATCATATCTATGGCTAGAACCAAGCCTTGAAGGCACAAAGTTGTGATTTGGTAGTGGTTATGTGATATTCTCTTGCCTTTTCACTACGGACCACTTTAGCTCATTCACATGTATATTTTCTCTCCTCTCTCTGCTTTTGTATTCATTCTCACCGTGCATTTGTCGCTAGATCCAGGAACAACATATTGATTAGACTCTGATTTGATATCCATGTGTTAGTTCCTTTCTTTTCTAATATAGGGCTTATACTGGATAGTATGGCCTTATTTTCACGTATTGAATCAGCCTTTGTCAATGCTCGCCCTTGCTGCCTTTAGAAATTAATATGTCTGGAATTTTGTGATACTGTTTTACATCCATTAACGCCCATCATCAAACGAAACTTTTTTGCAGTTTGCTGAACTTCTTAGGTTCAACACATGCATCCAGTCATGCTTGGAATATTTGGAAGCAGTTCCATGGGTTGGGGAAGAAGAAGAAGAGAAAGTGATCTCCTTGGTTACACGGCTCCAGAATGAAGGTATCGGGGTCACACCAGTTTTGAAACGAGTCTTTTCTACTGTTGCTAATCCATCTAAAGATACAATTTCCCACATAATGGAACTTGTTCTCAAAAGCAACGAGGAAAAAGGCCGGCGTGAAATGAAATCCATAGTACAGAAACTCCTTCGTGAAAATAGCAGCCTTCCAAGTTATGCAGGTTCATCTGATATCTGCAACGAAACTATTTATAGCTCCTGCAGAATTTGCTTGAATTCACTACTATCTCTGTTTAAGAAAGCAGCTGAACCCGAGTTTACTGACACGCCTGTAAACAGTAAGCAAACTGTAGTAAAGCAAATAGCTCTTGAGGCTGATAATCTCTCATGGTTGCTTGAGATTTTAGCTGACAGACAAGCAGCGGATGAATTTGCTCTAATGTGGTCTAGCCAACAAGAGTTGACAGCCCTGCATTCAAAGCTACCAATAGTGTCTCGTTACCATGTTAGCTGCATTACATCAAGGCTATTTGTTGGAATTGGAAGAGGGGAGCTGCTACCTTCAAAAGACACTCGTCACTTGTTGTTACAAACCTGGTTGCAGCCATTGATCAGTGACTACAGTTGGTTGCAACATGGATGCAGGTCATTTGATAGGAAGGTAGTGGAGGAAGGGATTGGGAGGACGATTCTCACATTACCCCTGGAGAACCAACAGACCATTTTGCTTTCTTGGTTGGGAACTTTTTTGAAGTCCGGTGATAATTGTCCTAATCTTCAGAGAGCCTTTGAGGTCTGGTGGCGAAGGACTTTCATTAGACCTTACATGGAATGATGGAAAGACAAAGTAATCGACAAGAGTCTGATAGCTCAATGACATCAAAACAGGAGACTCAAAAGAATGCCCACATGATCAGTGAGAGCAACTTTTAAATGATATGCTATTATGCAGAGTACTTGCATCAAATCAAAATATAAAAGAAAAGCTCACACAGCAAATCCTTCTGCGAAGGAAAACATTTTACTGAAACTTAATGGAATGCCATTCAATCGAATTGAATCTTGTTCAAACTACATGCACTGATGAGTTCTTTATGCTTGAAGACATTTTACTGAAACTAGTGTTTGCTCATTTTAATGCCACGGTGGTCACCCTTGAGCTTGTTTTTCTTCTGTCTTAGTATCAGGTTGTGGTACACAGTCAAGTAGAATCTTTCTTTTATGGCCATCCCATGTTGCATGCGTTGTTATTTCCTTCCGTGTCAGTATGCATCTTTTACTCGATTCTTTGCTTTTGTTTTGCTTGAGTGCTTCGCTTATGGCGTGGGAGCACTCACGAGTAGATTCCCTTGGTATTATGAAGGCAAGATATTGTTTAAACCAAATTTATTATTTCTTTTATTATTGTAGTTTTAGCTTAATTTCAGATTAATTTTATATTTGTTTTTTTTCATTTTGACTTAGAATTATGATTTTTCTACCTTGTAAAGTTAATTTGGTTCATAGCCTATTTAATTAAAGAGTTATATACATCTTAAAAAGATAAACCAAAATAGGGAAAAAAATTAGTAATAAAACATCTAATATAAATTTTATATTTGATACTTTATTTCAACAGATTTTAGTATTTTTGTAGTATTATTTACATTTGTATCACATATCCATTACGTAGATTATGGTTTTCTTTTAATCAAGGTTGGAGGCCTAGGATTATCCTCCCTTGATATTTTATTTGGTGATACACCATCTCCAAGTAGGGTTGTTCATCAGCTTGAACCCATACCGAGCCACATCAATAAGTACTGTATTTAGCAATTTAACATAGTTTACTGACTCGTTTTCTCTATTACTCTTCCCTTGGAAGCTGTTTATTGTCCATTAATAATTTTGCGAATATTGTAAACATCTTATTGGCCAACGATTATTGATCTGCGTAATTTTAAAGTTTTGGTCTTGTAGAATATTTGATGGAATTAATTTAAATATTTATGCTCCTTTTGTTTTGTTATCTCTTTGATGAGAGGTTCAAAAAAATCTATATATAACTTATAAACAAGAATTATATGATAGATAATAGGTTAATTTTTTTGTTTTAACAATTTGATTTATTCTCTATAATTAAAGTGTCTGGTAGTTTATGTTGGCGTGAGCTGTACAAATCTATACACAACAGGAAATTATAGCTGTCATATTCTAGTATATCTTCTATTTATGTAAATTTTGATTGTTATGGGATGGTAATTGATTTCTTTCCAAAGACAACTAGTAAGGTTGTAAACTGCTATGTATATATATATTCAGTCTCAGAAAAAAAGAGTAAGAAAGAATTCTTGCAAGAAATCTCTTTAGGTTTAGAGTTTATATCTGGTAACTTGTAGGCCAAGATGGTGACTGATCATACCTACAAAAGGTTTCGATCTTTTGTAGAATTGAGAACTCTCAAGTGTTTAAGTAAGTATTTTTTTTAGAGAGAGAATGTGCAATGATATTGAGAAAAATAAACTCTGAAAATATATATATATAATAGAGAATATAGATTGTGAACTTGAAGTTTAAAGGATTTATATGATATTTATAGCCCATAAGTCTTGTTCTTTTATGGAGAAGAGGGGTTGAATGATCATTTCCTTTCTATGTTATTTTGAGTTGTATTTCACTCAAAATAATATATATTAAATCAATATAAAATATTGAAGGACCTGTATGGAGGTTTTAAAAAATTACCAAAATAGAGTTGGACTCAGATAAGTTGCTTAAGCTTTTTAGAGGTGAAAAATGAGCTCAAATGCTCTGCCCCGATCCATTGTGGTCGGATCCAAGCACTGTCTAGACTAATTTTCTAGGCCATTTTGAGCCCATTAAATTTGGATTCATTACTCTTATTCTTGAAAATCATTCTTTTTATTCTCTTTCGGTTTCCATGCATAAATTATATATTTTAATTGGTTTATGTTTATTAAAACACGGTTATGATAAAAAATTTTGACTTGGAAAAAAAAGTCATAATATGTATTTTCTTAATTACCATGCTATAGTTGGAAACAATACTATTTTTTTTTATCGGATTGGAAATGATATTCTTCAATTAAATTATATGTTAATTGTGACTAAATCGAAAAAAAGAAAAATACAAATTATTCGAAGTTGTTGTCTTGAAATTTCCCAAGACCACCACCAAGTAAACCCTTTAAAATGAACACCACATGTATTTTGATAGTTTGTTCTGAAGCTAAAACGATTTTTTTTCTTCAGTTTTAAAGAACTTTCACGTCCTTATTTTGTGGATTGGTTTGCAAAATTTCTTAAACAGCACTGTGAACACTCTAAATGCATAGCCTATTTGTTCCCGTGATTGCTTCTATTTTTAAAACAAACCACGAGAAACAAATGTTTAGTAATTGATAAAATTCAATTTACTGTTCATGACCCCATTAATATCTGCATTGAAAACGCAAGATCATTGAAAGCAGCACAATGCTGTTTTCAGCCGTGAAGAATGAATTATAATTCACTTTTCACTGTTCACTTAAGTAAAGAGTGGAGCATGTTTCTATTGTTCCAGTCGGACCACGTCCGGTCCAAAGCTAAATGCATTGAAATGCATTGGACCGGGTCCAATCCAGTAAAAAAAATTAAATTAAATTTTTTATTTTTAATTGTGTTTTATTCGAAAAACTAGTGTTTAACATTATTCAATGACACTACATAAATTAGACGAAAATCGCTTGATGATGTAACATTTGCAGAATTTGATCGCAATCCCAATTTTGTTCCTGATTATGTTTTACCTGATGTTGTTGCGCGCTTAAGAAACCAAGAAAAATATAGTCCTTGTCAAATGCATTTTATACGTGATGGAATTGTAGATAGTTTAATTGAACAATAAAAAATATTTTATATAAAATATTATTTATTTCATGATGTAATAGCAATAATTAAATCTACAATATTTAAATTAAAAACCATTAATATTAATATATATTTTTTAAAATTATTTTATAACCTCAATTTCAAAAGCATTCTTAACCAAACACATTAAATTACTTTTTGTTCAACCTCAATTTCAACCACAGTTTTTACCAAATATACATAAATACCAAATCAACCTAAACCAAAAATACTTTTTATAAAACAACTTTTTTCAAACCACAACCACAAAAGTTATCACAATACCAAACACAAATAGAAATGAGGTAAAATTTGATTTTTTTATTTAAAATTATTTTTTTTATTTTTAGATAGTTTTGATGTCTCAGATATGCCATAAGGACAGAAACAGCTGAAACATCATAATATAATTTTTAAAATATAAAAAAATATTATTTTAATATTTTTTTAAATAAAAAATATTTTAAAAAATAACTTTTATATTATCTGCCATAGTTATTAGTGTACTTACCATATAAATCCTCATATAGCCCATTGTCTGCCCTAAATGGGCCTCTCTTAATTTTTTCATTTTTCTACTCTTATTTGCGTCATTTTAGCTCATACTCGGTTGCGCAGACTCAGTTGTTGCCTTTTTCACATAAACAAACACTGTTGTTGTTAACTGACAAAACAGTAACCACCTGAACTTGATTCCAATTTCTGTGGAAATTGAACGCAACATGATTTGTCAAAATAAGGTGCTCATTATATAATTTAATATGATAAATGAGAATACCTAACAATCCCCCCTGAAAAGAATGTCAATAATTTATGATTCCTACATCATCATGTAATATTTACTAGCAATAGGAAATAGGAACTTGTGTTGCGTTACATGTATTCATAAATATTTAAGAGTATAATAATGATTATTTTTAAAAAAAATTTCATTTAGAAATATATGAAATTTTTTTAATTTTTTAAAAATTATTTTTGATATCAGCATATTAAAATGATTCAAAAATACTATTTTTTTTTAATTTCAAGCAAAAATAAATTCAAAAAATCACAAAAATCAGTTTCAACCATAAAAACAAATAATTCCAAAGTTTTTTTTTAGTATTCATCATTTAGGTCACAGAAGTTATGTTCAAAGAGAAGTTATGCTATGATGGTTTTTGTACTATTCTAACACAATTTAATCAGAGTTTTGAGAAAATAAAACAATTTTAACATAATCATTCGGTTCTGTACATAACCTCCATTGAATTGTTTCAAAATCTATATCTCATTCAATTTAATTAATATGAATAAAAATTAAACCAAAATTTTATGAATATTTAACGACCAAGAAAAAAAAAGGATAATTATGTTTAAATTTTGCTATTTTCAAAATACATT
This sequence comes from Populus trichocarpa, assembly GCF_000002775.5. Lineage (NCBI taxonomy): Eukaryota > Viridiplantae > Streptophyta > Magnoliopsida > Malpighiales > Salicaceae > Populus > Populus trichocarpa. Next base: position 9,940,871 of record NC_037289.2, on the reverse strand, counting down.
TTTAATTTATGTTATTTTTTTGAAAACTTTCACCGCACTGTGTCATTAATTTTTTATTATAAAGAATTCCTGCAATGATGTGTGACTGGGTGTCCTTGGTCTCCTCTTCCATGTCTAGGAGTCATTTTCATCAGCAGAAATGTCAAATGCTAGTCGTTTAGCGGAAGATAACAAGCCCGATAGAGAGTTGTATTATGCCCATGCTATAGTAGCTTGATGCTATTAGGTGATGATGGTGCAATTGATAATAATAATAATAATAATAATAATAATAATAATGCATGGGAATACGGGTACTTCTTTAAATGTGACAGTGGTTTTTAATACACAAACAGTTGACAGCATCCCAAATTGCAATAAAAATTTGAAAGCATCAGTCATACAATTAGGGCAATGATCTATCAACTTGAGAAGAAAAATTTAATGAAAACATAGAAGAGTGAATGACGCATGGTAGATCCAAATACTATTATTGTTTCAACATATCTAGTTTCCTGTAATATCATAAAAATGTTTTGTCCTTGTTCTTCTGGCCTCGGAGGACATTACAATGCAGTTCTGCATACTGAGCCTGCAACCCCACCAGCACGTGCATACAAATGATGAGTACACAGATATGCTTTGCCTGCGATGTTTTTTTTTTTTTTTGTCTAGGTGAGGTGCAACTGACATTGCTAGCAAGCTTTGCCAGTTTGTCTTTTGCTGTGTTTCTTTGTTGATGCTACTGTTTGTTTTGGTGTGTTCTTCATAGCTACAAAGAATTAAGAACTCACCTTTTGGCGATGACAGCCGATTGCAGAAATGTGCAGAGGTTCTTAAATGTAAAATGCATCATAAGGACATGGTCACAAGTGGTACTAAATATTTTTATTATTTCTTGTGGTGTAACCCCATGGCCACTACTTTGCCCTGTCAAGGAAATGAAGTTCCAAGTTAAATTATACTTTAAAAAACAAATCGGTGCTACCTTATCCCAGCAAGAAAAAAAAGGAATGTACATCTTCAGTACAAGCGGTTGATGATAACATTATTTCATGGATTAACAGAACAAAAGTTGGACCTCTAGGAGTACTCTCAGTCTTCCAATGTGCTTAAAGGAAAAGAAAATAAAAGAGAGCGCAAGCAGTAAAATTAACCATTATGAGAAACCACACACTACCACTTGCTGAATTTTGCTTACAGCGTTGGGTTTTCTTTCCTCTTCCTCTTCCTCTTCTTCTTCTTCCTCTGTCAATTTAGGGGGAAAGGCCATAAATAAGAAGGAATACGACAGTGGGGGAGGGCAGCTAGCTAGGTTATGAATATGATTGAACAATTTAATTTGTTGCTGCTCCATGTGAGATATATAAAGGAAGAAACTTTCAATTTAGTGGTCCTTAAATTTGTAGTTCAAAGAGATGTACATGAATGTGCTCTTAGTTAATCCACATAACTTGCTGCTGGCCTCTGTCGGGGATGTGGGGCATCGGAGCCTCCCTCCCTTGTCATTAAAATTACATTAACTGGCCCTCATTGTACTAACTAAAATCCTTAGCAAGACCAGAAGCAGTTAACAAACGAATTCGATTGAATTATGTTGAGATAACTTTTACATGATTTATTTTTAAACTGAAGATAGGTAAAAAATACTTGGGATGAAATACTTTTTTTTTTTCTATTAATTTCATTATTTTTTTTTAATTTTGTCTTAAAATATTTTTACTGGTCATATGGATTACCTTTAAACTAATAAAGTCAATTAAGTTATGTTGGGGTAGTTTTCACTTTTTTTTTTAACCTTGGCTAGATGAGGAATTGAGTCAGAAAATTTTAAGATTGACCCTCTATGTTGAGTTTAATAATAATATTAAATAATTTTTTATAATTTAAATATTTTTTGTTATATTAAAAAAAATAACCACAACATACTCGAGTGTATATACTAGTCAATAAAATTGCTTATTGTATTAAATCGATATTGTTGTCAACTTATGAAACCATCCATTATTGATGTCGTCACAGGAATAATTTCCAATTATTTTAGCAGAAGTAATTAGTAAACAAGGCTCCTTTTGGCACCCAAGGTCCATATCTTATCTGCAGGAAACCCTAACCTACCTGCGCATTCAACCAGTTCAATTTATTTGTCACTGAAGTCTGTAAAACTGTCATCAGCTCTGAGAAGAATGGGGCCAGGCCATGCGATGCCATGACCACGAAGAAAGAAAGAAAAAAAAGAAAGAAACTCCTCCTCCTCCTCATCATCATCATCATGTGTGTTCCTATCAGTGGACCCCATGTTACAGGTATCTGGTTGGTGGACAGGCCCTTGGATTGGATCTGAGGGGTAGCTTTCAATCTAGCAATTTTTTTGAGATAGGGGCCCAGTCCAAGTTGTTATATTTTGGTGGGGATCCTTCTTTTCTCTTTACCTTGTTTTAATTCAATTTTTTTATTAAAAAAAACACAAAAAACACTATAATATATCATTTTATATATTTTCAGTTTCTTCACATATTGAATTTGTAATTTTTGAGTCGAAATAAGACAAAGAAACCATCCTGGGGTACTTGTCAACTCTGGTATATTGATGACTGGCAGTGAGGGTTTTTGAGCCTATCCTAGCTTAGCCCAGATGTTCACGAACTCTGCTCAGACCCACTTGAAAGCAATATTTATAACACATTTAATGAAACAACTATCAAAAGAATAGCAAGAGGATATCTCTCTCACTCTCTCATTCAATTTCTTTTAAAATATATTAAAATAATATTTTTTTTAAAAAAAAATTATTTTTAATATTAATACATCAAAATAATTTAAAAATATATATAAAAAATTAAATTTTAAAAAAACACTTTTCAATCGCCATCTCGGACACTGTTTTTAGTCTACAATTCACATCTACCTTTCAGCACTCAGTCGCTGCTAGCTCGAGAGGTTTCTGGCCGTGTTCCCATAGGCTTTTACAAAAATTACAGTACTATGATATTTAAATTCTTGGTCGTATAATTTATTCCTTGAGATATTTGTTAGACTTGGCATGCAGCTGCATACATACATACATACATACATAGTGATCAGTTAACCCATTAATCTATTTATATTAAATAGGTACTAATTTTTTTTAAAAAAGAAATTTTCTCGAAATCACTCTGTTTCTACATATATGCACTCATACATCTCAGAATTTGAGTGTAAAACACACAAAATAAGAAATCTAACCCTTAATTTTAGTTTATGTTTTAGCTTAGCGACTGTTTGACTGTCTGAATAGTAGGAAAAATTGAAACAAAATGGTCCATTTAATTAAATATTTTGAAGAGTATTTTTTTTAAAATTTCCTTTATAAGCAACTTTGACGATCAAAGAACGTTATACAGAAGACTGCTTTGATATTTACTCCCATGAGTGAAACATTGAGCTGCTAACATATTGTTTGTACTTTTCCTATCAAGATAGCGATTTAACCGCTGCTACATCACATCATACAATTGCCCCAAAATATGTTTTATTTCTCATAGAATCTTCTCCCATGAAAATAGATACCTTAATTCAAAAGGAACATATTGATCGTCGCAGCAAAACACCTTTGCAAATTCAAATGTAAGACATATATGTTGTTTAAGGTTGTGGTGTTCCTAAAAAGAAAAGCAACATATTAGGTAAAGGGTTCTTGTTGCTTTACACATTATTGTTGTGGACTTTAAGGAACCAATGTTTCTAATTAGTGTTGGTTACCAGGTAACGTATCGAAACCATAAGTAAATAGAGGTATAGTTAACATTTCGATATTGGGATTGACTCGTAAGTAAAAGAGAATGAATTATTAGTTTATCAGATTAATTATTTTTATTAAGAAAGAAGTGTTTTTTATTTATTTACGTAATATTGACCCAATTGAATTTGAACTGAAATTGATGAGGTTAACAATGATGAGGTTAATAAGGTCATTAAAAACCTGGTTTGGTCTATTAAATTTAATTAAATTAATAACTTATCTGTTTCAAATGAAAAATAAGATTAGGTTAGATTTCAAAATTTAAATTTCTTAGTTCAATTATTAAATCAAAACTTGTTTAATAACTATTGTTAGAGCTAGAGGTAAATACTTAGTTGAAATAATATAGTTATATTATAATTCATTATAAAGATCAACTACTATACTCTTCTAAAAAATGACCAATTATATAACGTATTAGAGGATATTTGATTTAAGATGAAGGGACACCGAGAAAAGGGTTATAAGAAGGATTTAATTATTTTGTTAAAAAAAAATTTTCTTTTCTTTTCTTTTCAAAATTTAGAACTCAAAAAGATAAATTAAATCCTGGAGCTTAATTAATTTTTTAAAAGGTTTAATTGAACATATCATGAAGGGGATAAAATGATAGGTAAGGTATAAAATGGAAAGGATAGAAGGCTAGATTTTCAAGAATCACAAATCATATGATCAATAACACTTGTTTCAATTATCTATTAACTAATTTTAGAACAAGAAGGAGAGCTAATGGCAATACTAGTCATACCAGCATATGCTATCTTGTAGCAGATGGCATTGGTGGTTATTGTGAAGAAGTGTTAGCTGATTTTTTTTTTTCTTTTGGTATGCCATTTAGGATAACCATGAAGTTTAAAACATGTATTAACAATATGGTTGTCACCATTGTAGTGAGTACATTTGCGTGTCCTTTTCTTGGTATCTTGTCGTGTAGACTTTTCGGGTGGCTATAACAGTGCCATTGGTAGATATTCCACCTATCATAGCATCTTGATGGTTTTCCTTACAATAAACCATAACATAAGTGACTATAAGATTTGAAAGAGATATAGTGGCAAGTACCCGTCCGTGAACCTAATCTAGTGATGATTCCAAACCAATAAGGAAATATAAACACGTTGAGAATTAACCTTAGTGGTATATATCTCAATGTCAACTTTGCACCTTAATACATAATCATCAATAGAATCAATCTCCTGCCATAGTTTTTTTAATTTTCCTCAATAAAAAATAATAGAACCACTATTTTGTTTGTCGCATCGAGTAACTAGGATTTGATCATGAAATTGTCATCTTTCTATACTTCATATTCTTCAGAATTTGTATTCTTAGGTGCAACTTTTGAACTTGAAATAAATATTTAACACTTTTTATGGTATATAGAGGAAAAATGGAGTTTGCTCTAAATAGAATATAGAAGCTTAAGCTATTGAGTTGAGATGATTCTTTAAGATGATATTAGAGCCTTATTGACCATGTAATCACGAGTTATAATCTCACCACCCTTGTTCTATTTGATAAAAAATAAACACAAGGTAGTTTGAGCCTATACAAGTTTCAAGTCTAAAGGGCTTTCACTTAAAGAAGTGTGTTAGAGAATGATATAAATCATATCTTGGGGTCTTACCTAACAAATTAACAATGTAATTGAGAGGTCATAATCCTTTGATAACGAAAAATTCATTATTTAGATTATGTTTCTAAGTTTAAAATACATGTTGAAAACCTATGTTCAATTCTTTTTATGATTTAACCCATATAATATATTCAAATTGCCTTTATTTAGAAATTACTAGTTTATTGGTCTGCGCTCCGCCGCGACCAGATCGATTTTTTTTAAAATGTAAAAAAGAATATTAAGAGCATGAAGAGTTTTTTTTTATAGTATCATTAAACCTGGTCAAGTGGGTCAATCTTAAAATCTTTTATCCTAGCACTTTATATAACTCAAGTTTCCAATAAAACTGCGTGGGAGTTGGCCCGACTTAAATCAATTGATTTTATGAATTCAAAGATAACCTGGATGATCGGTAAAAACATAACTTAGCTATTAAAAAACTTCAAGATGACAAATGTTTTAAAAAATATCGAGACAAAGATATATTGGATCAACCCTGGTCCCTCCACGACCCGGGTCATGAACTTTATTGAGTTTAATATTTTTTTTTATAATTATATAATAAAAATCGATGCTCATAAAATTAAACACCAATTCTAAAATATATATTTATTTAAAATTGTGATAACTCTATAAAAAACAAATAAAAATAAACGATGCAGTCTATTTCCTAACCAATTCAATGTAGTTATTCATAAACTCATATTTTGTAAGTTTTCCTAAAATTTTACTAAACTTCTCATGACATATATATATATATATATATATATTTCAGGATGATTGGTGCCTACTCTTATCTCAAATACAATGGATGTTTAAATTTCGATATAAGAACATAAAATGTAATTGAACATTCAATCTCTCCAAAAAATGGCTAAAATTGAAAATCATTATATGTGAAAAAAGTAGTTGAGATGGAACCGAGAGGAAAGAGACCCAACTTCAAAGAATATAGTGATGTGCTTAAAAATCAAGTTTAGCATCCGTCTCTGTAGCCTCAACCACATGGTTTTATAACAAGTATCAGTCACGAACTCAATAGCTTTCACTACTCAATCATAGTACCCAGAAGAGTACACATCCTAGATAAATACGTACAGCTCATCTCTAGGTTTTGCCATTATTAAAATGTAATCTAATAATTTATATATGCACACAATTATGTATTAAATGTCCTTCTTCATCCATCTCTTGCAAACATGGGATTGGAATTGCAATTATGTGTGGAAGAGAGAAAGGACAGTCATCTATATTCTTTTTTTTTTTTTGGATAATCATCGAGAAGAGTCATCTATATTCTTAAAGGGGAAAAAAATGTCTGCCCACATTACCTTCCTCTCTGAAAATATATGACTTGATTGTTTTGTTATTCTAGTAAAACAAAAGGGTACAAAATCTTAACTTAAGACGTCCATAATTTTATTTTTTTAAAAAGACTGAAAAATGCAAAACAATCTACTATACAATTACAATAGAATCCGTACAAATAGCCAACTTCAATATGCTATACGTTTTGATCTCATTATGTGTTTCTTTCTTCTTAGAATGAAAGTAAAAAGAAGAAAGAAAGAAAGAAGGCAGAAAGTAAGATTATATTTTTCTCTGAAATGTACTATATAAAAGTTTATGATTAATTGATTTTAATTAACAACCCCCAAAATCTCTAACAGAGAAAGTAGGGCTCTTGTCAGGCACGTTTCCAGCATGGCGTAGCCCTAGAGTGAGAGACACATCTCCAGCAGTAGAGGTCCCAAACCTTATAAGTGTAGACCCAATGTGGTCAGCACCAGCATTGGCATTGCCGGATGTGGTCCCATAATCAGCTGTAACAATGCTGCCCTGGCGACATGTATCGTCAGCGAAGTCATGGAAGGATTGTCCAGCATGAGGTTGTGGTGCGACCTCTGTGGTGGAGGTGATATTGGTGGGTGTAATAATGGTGGTGGAGGAGGAGGTGGAGAGTTTAGCTTGGTTTTCCGAGAAACATTGTCTATTGATGGCAAGGAGTGAAGGGTCCTTTTCATTGGCATTGATTTCGGATCTTTTGCCTGATGGTATGGTTGTAGCTGTGGGGGCTGTTGTTGTGGCAGCTGGTGCTGATGATCCTGTCGTTGTTGTAGTAGGCGTTGGTGTTTGTGCAAGCCCACGATTGTTGCTGTTGTTGTTGCTGCTGGTTGGCTTCCTTTCTCTATCTTCTGCCCCTGGTTCCTCTTCTTTGGCTTCTTGCTGGTACATTTCTTCAACCATGGGTTTCCACAACCGAACCCTGGCATTAATGAACCAGTTTGACACCTAAACAGCGCATAGAGTAGTAGTATGGATTATAAACCTTCATTTAATTTAATTAACCACGTACAATATGATTAACGAAAGATTATAGTTACAAGGTCATATATATATATATGATGCAAGCAAATCTTAGTTGCTAATTGGGATATCCTTTCGAGATAATTATAAAAAATAAAATAATAAAAGCTATAAAACACAGTAATATTATTATAACAGACATTAGTAGTGGAATTCACTTGACAGCGTCGATTGCCATGATTAATTCAAGAATACCTTACAATAAAAGCATCTAAATATGTGTTTATTTCTATTCTCTTTCCAAGGGCACCTTTGGGATTTTGCTTTTCATGCAAATAATATAACAGGTACCTAACGGCAAAAACAATTATAAGAAATTACAGTACACTTGATAATAAACTATACATGATGGTAAATTTAGAATGAGTTTGTTTTTGCATTAGAAGTTTATTTAAAATTTTTTTATTATTGTTTTAAATTAATTTTTTTATGATTTTAAATCGTTTTAATATATTTATATTAATTTTTTTTTAAAAAAATATTATTTTAATTTATTTCCAAATAAAAATACTTTAAAAAAATAATAACATAAATAATATTCTATAGAAATATATATATTTTTTCGGAACTTCTCGCTAAAAGTTCAGTAACATATTCTTTAATTTCACGCAAGACAAGGAAAGAAAAAAAAAATCCGAAAGAAGAAGAGTCAAGTTGGAAACCCATCTTTACCTTAAATTTTGAGAGGAAAACAGATTAAATAGAAAAAAGAAATAAAATTATAGGGTTTAATCACAAGAGAAACAAGGAGATGCAGTTGCAATAAATACGTGATAGACAAGAAAACAGTAAGAAGGTTAAAAACCCACTTGCAGGTGGTAAAGAATAACATGCAAGTAAAAATTCCGACAAGTATACATGAATTTTGTTCACTGTCTTTAATGGTTCTTCTTCGCGTGGGTTGGATAATATGCGGTGTCATTTGTAGAGAGAGAGACATAGAAAGAGAATTAAAGATGCAAACTCTCATGTCTCATCTCTTGTGTACTTGTGTCTCTGCTCTTAAATAATAGTATCTCCCTAGAGTTTCTTCACTGATAATGTCCATTTCAGAATCTATGTCCCTCGACTCGACTTATAAAAGAATCCAAAGAAATCAATAAATTTAAAATATATGGAAAACACAAATTAAAAAAAGAAAGAAAGAGGTGCACCAGAGAAAGTAAACCCTAAACCATGCAAACAAATCTACTCAACTCACTCATGGTCCCTTCTTGTTTTTTCTTTCTTTTTTTTCCTCTCTAGAATAGAATCCCATTTTCATGTTACATGACAGTACCCTACCCTGAAACACTCTCTTTCCCTCGTTCTTTCTCATCAGGTATATTTACTGTTTTGCTGAGGAAGAGATAAAAAAAGGTGTATACGTAGAGAAAGAGAGGGGGGGGGGGGGGGCTAACCTGATTTCTCGATAAACCAGTCTGTCTAGCTAACAGATGCTTATCAGCATCGCTTGGATACCTGAGAAAGAGACCAGAAAATGACATCAGAGTCAACACATAAACCATATACACCAATGCTAGCTTTTCTTTGTGTACCATATAATACGAGGCGCGAGAATCTAAGAGAAGAAAAGATGAGCAGTATTTGTAGCAGGCAGTAGTAGGGGTATCAGAGAAGTTTAGGGGGATACGTACAACAGCGCTCATTGATCTCTCTTATTATTTTCTGTATAAATTGTGATTTTCACATAGAGAAAGAGAGAGAAAGGAAAAGGTAGTCAGTTAAATCAAACTTTAATAAAGTTTTTCTCTCTTTTTATTTCACACACTAGCTAATTTCTGAGGTCTGCAAATGGAGGAGGGAACTTAGGTACAAGGGGAAAAAGCAGTGGGCAAATAGAAACCCTTTGGCAGCTTTTAGCTGACGAGACAACATCCAAGGACACTGCATTACTGCTCCTTTTAATCACATTATGGACAAAAAGCTAGAGAAAAAAACAAGGGAACTTGGATCTTGTGTTAGTATCTATCTAGTTAACTAATCAGAAAGTATCATTATATGATAGAAACTTTTACTCTACTACTAATAATAAGTGCATATACTTTGATTTTTCAACTTTCTTGATTGTGATAATTTTCTTGATTATAGTGAAGTTTAGGTAAAAGTAACGTACGGGTGGAGAAAATGCTCAAAAAGCCAGGCTCTTAGAATGTTGACAGATCGTTCAGGCAAGCCTCTTTGGGGTCTCCAAGCTTCTTGTTCCATCATGCCCATCTGGTTAAAGGCTCTTTGTTGTCTAAGACTTTGCTCTAATAACTTAAGCCTTGGTGTCTCTCCTTTTGTTATAGCTGAGGTCCCAGCACCATCTTTGTCTCCAACTAGCTCACAGCTATGCTTCAATTGCGCTGATATTGCTTCTTTTAGACACCGAAAATGCCTTGACATTGCCTTCTGGGCAAGGGCAGTGTAAGGGACAGCCGCGCCGAAACCCATTATTAGATCAAATGAGTTCACTACCATTTGCATTTGCTCACAATAATGGTTGTACCTCTTATCCACCTGCAATAATATTGTACACCGACAAATTAAACATATAAATTCAAGGATTAATTTCCATTAATCCCAACATGACTTTATGTAAGAAAAAAAATAAAAAACAATTACGGCATTCATACGTATGAAAAGAATGCTATACCAAGTCCCATGAAGCAGACCCCTAAAACAAAACTCTAGGCTGTTTTCACTACCTTGTCATATTGCAAATATATTACAGTTGTGTATGTAAGGAGAAGTGGACATCATTAGAGGACTAAGTCATGTGACTTTATTTGATATTCATGACAGTGTCATATTAATTGTTTAAGAGTTTATTAGCGTTATGTTTTAAAATGTCTTTTCTCGAAAAATTATTAAAATAATATAGTTTTAGTTTTTAAAATTTATTTCTATCTAAAAACATTAAAAAATTTAATTTTTTAAAAAATCAAATTTTAATAAAAAAACAAGCTAAAACTCACTTGAAAACACCACAACACCTGTTTCAAAACCTTGTTTGCTTTGTTGCTTTCTTTTTTTTCTTTCCTTTTGAGCTAGAACTTCTGTAAGCTAGCTATTATCTTTTTAGCTATTTTCTTAATAATACTATCAACTATTATCCAATAAAACACCACATGACAGGAGGGGTTAGAGTAGAGAAATAAAGACAATCAAGAATTTTACGACACCCAAGAAAATACACATATATATTTGACAAGACTTATGGTTCTTGAAGGAAACCCACGTAGCAGAGAAAGAGAAAGAGAAAGGAGAAGAATAAATGCATTAATCAAAGCTGGTACAGTGCTGAAATGATTGTTAATAGGAGCATAGAATATCCTTGGTGTTTCTTTCGTTACTGTCTTTCCCCCAAATACAGCCAATTGCCAGGCTTGCTTCTGTAATGCATAAACAAAACAAAAACAAAAGGAGAAAAGAAAAGGAAAACACCCCCCTGCTGCCAAGGTCAACTAAGATAAAATATCAGTGCCTTTATTTCTCTGCAATATTACTACGATGGGTACCACTCTTTTAGCTTCATAATAACTTCCCTACGTAACATGGTGGATTATCAGTCGTCTTCCCAATCAGGAGGAACGTCGCTTCTTGCTGGACACAGATGGATACCTCTAATAATAGTAGACTTTCATGACTTTTGTTCTTTTTTTTTACCTTACCACACCAACCAGAAACCTTAACACAAACCCACCACCATTCCAATCAATGTGTGCAGAAAATAAATAATATAATGACTAATCCAACTCTACCAACTAGATGATCTTATGTAACCCTATTGTATTGCACAAGGGTGAGCCGGCTTTTCTCTCCTTGGGATTTTTAAATAGTTTATAATATTGTTGAAAAGGCTTTCCGTAGTTTTCTGTTTGTCCGTGTGATTTAGAAAATCATTGATGCACTAAAATAAACATACCAAGAAAAAAAAATAAAAATAAATGGGTCTTGACTCTTGAGGGAGAGAGAAGGTATGGAAAGAAAAAGAGAGAGAGAGAGAGAGAGATTTACATGCCTCATCAAGCATGGACAACAGTTTGACCTTCTTTCTTTGATGCTCAATTCTATCAGCAGCTGACAAGGGAAGGGGATCTTTAGTTGAAGAAGAAGAGCCGCCGCCGCCGCCGGGATTGTTATTAGAACTAGGGTTTGTGTTTTGTCTACCAAATTTGCTTTTCTTGAACTGACCTCTTCCGACACTGCAAAACTCTTCTAACAACTCTTGTGCTGCTCTCACATACTTTGAATTCCTCAAAACATTCACCACTCCTAATGATGACCCAAAGCCAACATGAACTTGGTGGTGGTTTTGTCCCACTCCTCCTTGTAAATGTAATGCTTGATGGTGTTGGTGGCCTCCCAAATTCTTGTAATATTGAGCAGAAGATGATCCACCAGCTCCTTGATTATAATACAATAACCCACCACTTTCCATCCTCAATTCTTCTGCTTTTGCTGCCTCTAAATGTTGCAAAGATGATGATAATGATAGAGAAAGTCCTTGCCCTTCAACAACACCACTAATTTCACTTGGATTATTGAGTGGAGCACCAGTATTGCCTCCTTCATGAGAACTATCAGGAACCCAAGTGAATTGTGGTGGAGATATAACACTTGTAGCACCAAAACCTCCTCCTGACACAGCAATATACCCTTGAAGAGAACTTGAAGGATTTGGTAACAACATGTGTAGTGTAGAAGAAGTTGAAGGAGGGGTTTGATGATGAGAAGGAGAAGGAGATTGTGGTGACCTGGGTTGTGATGGGTTCATTAAAAAAAGTTGCATGGCTGCAGCTGAATCTGCATTAATGCCTGAAATTTGATGCTGATGTTGAGCCAAACTGTCACGGTTACTATTACTCTTGGAATCACCTATCCCCAAACCTCCTACCACCATACTTTGCCTGTTGTTGCTGTTATACCAATCGTTGGTTGTCACCGGTTGTTGTTGTCGTGGCTGGGTCCGGTAATTAGAGTGTACAGGCTGATCCAACAAATCAACAGCCGCAGCTGGTCCACCAGCAGGAGGGAAATTGAACATTTCTGATAACATGCCGGCAGTTTCGTAGACCGGAAGGCCACTTGATTCTTCTTCTTCTTCTTCAATACCTACTAATGCCGGTGGGGGTGGTTCATAGTCTGATTGGATTCTATGCTTATCTCTGCGGATCTGTTGGGCTATATCGTGTTGCTGCTGCTGCTGCTGCTGCTGTTGATTATGCTCTTGGAGAGATACGGAGGATCTGTCGAAACCACCATGGGAGAAGGAAAAAATACCTTGATGGTAATCTTGGGACATAGAATTATGATTTGAAGGATTGGACTTAATGTTTGGAGAGATTAACTGGTGAGTCTTTGAGTGAGGGAGAATTGGAGGGAATGGAGGTGTAGCTATTCCCATATCAGTATCTTGAAGATGATGATCATCATCTCTTCCAATTATCTTCTTAATTTATAGCACCCCCACCAACTTATTTTCTTTCTCTTGTCAATCAAATCTGCTACATGTAGAGACAAACAAGAAACAAGAAATTAACATTCTCTTAAGCTTAACATATCAAGAAATTAACATACTAAAAACCAACAAAGTGTAACTGAGAGGGAGAGAAAGAGCAACGAGTATCAAATGGGTCTTTGTTGGAGCTTTATTTGGTTAATCTTTCTCTTTATTTATATAAATTTATCATACTAACACACACACGCACACAAATAAGTACCTGTTGGAGTTTCAGAGTTTGAAAGGATAGAAAGCTCTCAGACATCGTATTCTCTTCTGTGGTATTGAAAGCTTGGTAAATTCATTTGTTTATCTCTCTCTCTCTCTCTCTCTCTCTCTCTATCTATCTATCTAATCTCTATATGTGTAGCCCTCTGTCTGTCGTCTCTTTCTTTCTCTTTCTCTCCTTTTCTTTCTCCTGGTTGCTCTTTAGCAGCACTTAGAGCTAGTGAGTGTAAAGAGAGAGAGAAAGAGGGAGAGGAAGAGGTGAAGCTTAACAATAAAATAAAGAAAAAGAATGGAGGCTTAATAGACTGATATCTTTCTCTCTCAAAAAAAAAAAAAAAAAAGCAAGAAAAGAAAAGAAAGAGGAAAGAAAGAGAGATCAAGAGGTCGCTATTGTTTCTTGCTTTTCTTTCTCTCCTTCTTCATCTCCTCTTTTTACTCATCAATATTTTATATTTATTAAATTATTTTTTTGCTTTCTTGTAACAATATTCAATGTTTTTTATTTTAATTTTTGTTTCCTCTGCATTTTGTCAACAGCAAAATAAAAACGAAGACAATAATTAACTACTAGATATAAATTAGAGAAAAGAAATACAATAAGTAAACAGAAACGAAACATATGCAAACAAAGACTTTATCAAGTTTATTGCAACTTGACTAATATGACCCTGAAAAATTTGGGGTTTTTAGGTTTTAAAAGTCAAGGGCATCTAAACTGACTTTTTCAATCAAGATTACAGCGTATTTCTTAAGTTGTGTCTTTGTGTGTGTGTGTGTGTAGTAAATTTGATGATATTTATTTCATTTATATGAACAAAATGCTGTAGCCTATTTATGTCATTTTGTACACAGTCCTTCGGAAACCAACGCAAACTATGGAATAAAATAATGAAGATCGATGAGGTCAGTGCAAAGTCATCTCAACGATCCAAACTACCTCCATCCTTCGATTTGATTTCTATGACCACAATGCCCTATAGCTTTATGATTATTTGGAACCCACAGCAACACGGGTTGGTGAGGTCTAATCGGTGCATTTGGGATGCATTTTTTTTCCATTAATAACACACAACCAAGCTATATATATATATATATATATATATATAAGCAGCCATGGGAGGTAGAGAACATAAATACTAGTAATTAATATACATGAGCAAATTAAAGGGAGATTTTATTTAGTTTTGTTAACAAGGAAAGGCTACACACAAGCAAGAAAGATGGTTTGCACATGCTATAGGTTGGGCTCAAGGCAAGTTAGGTTTGTCTGTGGGGAGTATATGAAAAGCACATATAACAGCTTTGCGGTTTGGCAATGCCAAGATTGGTAATTTTGATCACCCTTTTCATTTGGCCCTTGATTTCCACATATATACGATTTTCTTTGTCTACTCCTTTTTATTTGTGATGCTTTTTCCGTGCTTAATTTAATTGCTTTCAATTTTCTTTTTCATTATCATAATTAAAGGTGATTACAACGATAAAACATTCCAAAACTGTAAATCTTCAATTGTTGGATCGAATTTTGGTAACCTTTTCATTCTAACATACTCAATATTTAAGTATGTAAATCACTTTCTATTGTATTAAGAGAGATGGTAAACTTGGGAAAATAAAATATTTGGGATTTTAGAAACTCTCATTTTTTTAGTTTTCAATGTTATAATGTCCCAAAATCCAGAAAGCACATAAATCGGTTTTCTTAGTGTCCGATCTTAGTTAATCAAATGTTCATGTAAATATATTCCCTTCTCCCTAGTATGAGGAATCTAGAATCTTTAGCAAGAAGTTTCAATACCTGCAAAAAAAATCCTTATCGGTTAGATTAAGGAACCCTCCAATAATAAAGTCAGAAATTTTTAATAGTGCTAGTAATAAATGACGAAAAAAAACATTAAATTTCATGAAGCTAAATGTTTGTTCTTATTAATGTGTATATTAATGCCCTAAGTAGAAACTAATGGGGTTAGAGAGTAGGAAAAAAATGAATCTATTACCTGGATAATTTAGAGAGTATTTATAGCCATCATACCTTGAATCTTCCTATTCATGCTAGAGAGGCTGAGAGTTTTTGCCTTCGAAATATACTAGTGGGAGTCCCTTACATGAATATTAATGTTGATGGAAATACCACGTGTTTATAAGAGATTTTTGTATGCAATCTTGTATACAATATTAATGTCGATGAGATCAATCCTTATAATCAACATTAATATTTGATTGACAAGTATATGGCTTTTTAGAGGACTTTTACACATTTAGGACGTAGAGAGATGATGATATTAAGTTTCCATCATTCAATGCTGAGGATAGTCTTATGACCTAGAAAAAGGCTATTAAGGGTAGCTAATCATTTAGTGGGACCTAGAATGGTTCTAAACCAAGGGATGTTTGGTTTAGCGTTTTCTTAGGCTCGACGATGTTTGAGCTCAGCATATGGTCGATCCTAAAAAAGTTGTTTCTGACACATTGTCGGACCTAAATGCTATTAGGCCTGGTGTGTGGTTGAGTTTAAGGAAGTTGGATCTGGCTCTTTGCCAGACCCCATATGCTCTTAGGTCCAGTGCAGAGTTGAGCCCATGAAAATTGGATCTAGTATCCCGCCAGAACTTGGGTTTGACTTCTATTAAGTATTTGTGCGTGTTGGACCTTCTTTTTTTTCTGAGCTTTTTTACCAGTGAGCCTTTTAAGCAAGTGGATTTAACCCATAAGAGTTGATCTGCCACAATGACAAGAGTGGTTTTTTACTCATTTTTTGCATATTAAAGTTTTATTCTTCTATGATCAAATCTTAAATAAATCATCAGCATGGAACATTTGTTATATAAGAGATAAGGGATGTAACAATAAGAAACAAAATCTAAATTTAATATATATATATATATATATATATATATATTATAAATTTAACTAGCAGCCAGTTTCATCTAATCATATCCCTCTTTATCAAAGAAAATAATACTTTAATCCCGTGTGGTAAATGAATGATTGATTATGACAATATCAAATATGCTTATCTAGAATATCTCGACTACCCAAGTGGATTATCTAGCACAAGTTTTAATCATGACAAGCTAGCGACTGAAAGACATTTGTTTCCATCAACTCGAATCTATCTTTGTTAGTTCATTATAAATCACAAAGAAATGAGAAAGACGTACCACTAGCTTGAAACTTAATTTGACAATCCATATGGAAAAACTAGTTTTCATGGATCAAACAGTTTTCAAGACGCTATTTCAAATTGTGCAGACACCTGATCTCCAGTCCCTTATTTGAGATCGTGGGGCATTTTCCTTCAGATTTACATTTTGAGGATGAAAGGTTGTGAATCTTTTTCAATTTTGTTATCTACAAAGAGATGAACAGGTTGGCTAGCATGCCGCTTTGCCATGTGAGATTGCTTTTGATTGATGTGTTGCCATATCCTAGACTTTGTGTTGGGATTTTGTTATCATATTTTTTCTTTGTTTTTCTCTCGAACCTAAAAACATTATCAATTCTGCAGACCAAAAATACTTAGAAGGCAGTATAAGAAATTAGAGAAGCATTTTTATTGTTTACGAAGTTGGTATATATACTCCTTTTCCAACTTCATAATATATATGGATGCAAATTACTAGGTCGACATTATATGATAATTATTTTTTTTGGTTGTGGAGAGTGCTACGTTGATTATCTGTGTAGTTTTCTGAAACGACTAATTCATTTATTCAAGATTCTTCATTAACATTTAACTCTTTTAGTATTATAGTCTTGTCCGTAATTTCTACACATATATAGAAGACATTAGAATAACATTTGTAAGATGATAAAAAGATTGTTATAAGAAAACAAATTAAGAGTTAAACCTCTCAAATATTTTTGATGAACATTTCACAAATTAAAAGGACAATGTCAAACCTCTTTAATTAATTACATATCGCACATATAAATATAGAGGAATAACAATAAATAGAAAAAAAAATCAAATAATATAAGTACTTTATGTGTTATGCCCATGTCCATAAGTAAAGAGAGAAATATAGCAATAATTAGAACCAGTTAAATTTGAAGAACTCTCAAATCATAGTCTAAAATACTCCCAAAGCTAATATTACACAATAAATTGCTCCTTCAAAAATCCATAAAAATGAATTGAAATATATCTTTATTAGGAAATTTATCTTAAATTTATTACGTTGATATTGTTGATATTGTTTGAAAAAATTGATCCTCAAGTTTCCTTCGTCCAATATAAATTACTTATACAATAAGGATTTGTTGAACTCATACCACGTATTTAACAATCTCTACCTTTGTTTGAATTCTCTTTATTGTTATCCATTTTTGAGTCTCTACACGAAAAAAAAAAACAAGAAAAACAATTATCGGAAGAAAACCAAAAATATATAACAGTGAAAAGAGGACATATGGGGGTCCAGAAAATAGTTAAATATTGGTTGAGGAAGTTCAAAAATACAAAGATTAAAATTTAACAGTATATTGTTTATTGATAAAGGCTATATTGACAAAAAAAATTCAATTTGAGAAAGAAAAGTTCAAAATCAAAAGTTTAAGAACTCAATTAGATTTTGTTGAAAGATTAATTGAGTTTATAAAGGGTTTGATTGCAAGAAAAATTAATTTTGAAGTCAATTTAGGCTTTAATTAAAAGAAATTAAAGTTTGAGGGTCGAATTATAATTTTTTAAGAATTAATTTGGTCAAATCAGGGGCTTAATTGCATGACTATTAAAGTTTGATGGGAAATTAGAGACTTGATTATAGAAATCCAAAACCAAGGATCAAACTAGAAAAGACGCGTAAATATAGGGGCTGAAATTGATCGAATCAGGAGTCAAATTGAAGAAATTAGAAGTTTGTTGATCAATTGAGGGTCAAAATGCATATATTCAAAACCAAAGATCAAAAGGGAAAAAGCGACCAACTTCAGGGTTGACATTTGGATTTGGTAGGGATGCTATTGAATTGGTTTTTAAAATTAAAATCTCAAATGAGGACTTATTTGGAAATTGACACTTTTTTGCACCTTTTTATTTTAAATGAAACGACGCGAAAAATAGGGGAAACAGAGAAAGAAAAGCAAAGGAAAATAGACGAGAAAAACAAAAAAACAGAGAGGAACAAGAAAGAAAAGAAAAGGAAACATAACAGACAAAAAAACAGAGAAGGATTGAAGAAAAACAGCCTCTCTCTATGTTTCTCTTGCCAGTAACAACATTACCACCGCAAACCACCGCCATTCTTCCTTGTCACCGCCATCAGCATCACTGTGAGCCACCACCAGATTAGCTTCCCCTCTTCTTCTTCTTTTTTTTCTTCTTCTTTGCCTCCATTATTCCTGTAAGTGAACAATGGAGAGTGAATTATAATTCACTTTCCACTGTTCATGTTGTATGTTAAGAGTGGAGAACCCACTGAATCTGGGCCGGACTAGTTCTGGTCCAAACCAAAACATCTTGGTTGGGTCCGACCTAGTCCCTTTTGAAGTACTCTTGTTGGGCCAACATCGGCCCAACCCCTATTTCGGGCTGATATTGGCCCAATTTCTTTTTGGGCCAACCCCGGCCGCACCCGAGTGGGCTGAGCCCATATAATTGGGTCAGGCCCAACCCAATATATTATAATAAAAATTATATAATATAATATTATATGTTAAATAAAAAAACAAAACAACAAAAAAAATTCAAAAATCCTTTAAAAAATTTGTGATTTTCTCGCAAAATTTTATACCACTTTCGATTAATATTGGTTTGTATTTTTATAATGTAAAGATACAAGTCCAGTATTAAAATACTCGGTTTTCTCCGAAATATTTCAAAAAATATATGGAAAAACAAAAAAAAAATAATTCTTGTTTTCATGCATATGGTCAAGTCTCTCAAAAATATAAAAAATTCATATCGTATTTTCATATAAAAAAAATTAAAAAAAGAGTGTATTAGCATGCATTTTGAGCTTTAATAATCAGTTTATTAAAGCCATGAAAATTAGGCCTATATTTCAAAAATACCAAAAAATATTTTGTTTTCTTTTAATATCATGGATTATGAACTTATACGTAAGATGTATTCTCATTATTAAATAAAAAGGTAGTTTTGTTTTTATATAGACATCAGAACGGTTAGGTTTTTACCTAATAAGATAAGGATCTCCTTATTGAGGAGGACTTTTCTTAAACCTTAGACAGACAAACAATTAGAAAACAAGACAATACCTTAGCTTATATCAAATAATTAAACAATGTTGCTTACATTAGGTAAAGCTTATTAGGGGTGTTAATACCTTCCATTTACACAACCAGTCCTTATGCCCGATCTTTGAGACTAGTTAGAGTTCCTAGTGACCAAATACTAGGTGGCGACTCTCATTCCCTCTTTCCACCGAAAAGAGACAAAATTCCTTGTCCTGTCCATTTCCCCCACACCATATACATATATACATTTGGATATTCCAGGAGGATGATCGTCGTGACGCCGCACCACGTGTGACACTCTTAATATTCAAAAACTTTTCACCTTAATTATCAAGCCTTTTATTGTTGAATTTGTTGATGTTTGGGTCACATATTAATATTTATATATTTTGATGATAACAAGTAAATGAAAATGGACTAATGATATGCTTGGTTGAGATTAAGTTTAAACAAGTTTTTACGAAGATCATCAATAAGCATGAAGAATTAAATGAAGAAATAAATCAACAAGTCCAAGATGCAAAGCAAGTGAAGACTTAGTTCTGAAGGATTCATTTTAGTGCTTATTATGTAAATCTTTATATATTACTTGATAACACAAATTAAAATGAATTCACACACTTCACATTACATGCATTATAGAATTGATATGCATTTAGTCTATTCGAGATTCACCAGGCTTAAAACTATTAAAATTAGATTTTAAATTGAGACACTCGATCGTTTGGCCATACCAAATGAACTGGTTGACCGCTTGGCCATACCAAGTGAACCAGTTGATCATACCAAGTGAACCGGTCGACCGTTTGTTCATCAAGAATGAACACTTAGGAATCTGTAGGAATCAATCGACCAATTGGCTTGACCAATCTAAACCAGTCGACTATTTTAGTTGTCAAAGGAATAATAATGGCTATAAAACAACTAATTTTAGCTAGAAACATATATATAGCTTGTCTAATTGAAGAATTAAGTACAAAATTTGAATATATATTATATACAAGCTGTTTTAAGAACAAAAGCAACTTCAAATCATCAATAATAAATTATACTCATATTTGTGCATTAAAACCTTCATATTCTTGTAAAAGAGTATAAATTTCCACACTCACTACACTTAAACACCTCAATACATTATAAATGCTATTGAGTGAGCTATAGAGACATAAGCTTAAATTGAATTATCTACACTTTGAGAAAGTGTTGCTACATTTCAAACAATTGTAATCTTTGAAGAGTTTAAGTGAAAAACCCTTTATCTCGGTGAGGTACATAACCAAAGTGAAAAATCTTGAAAAGAGTAATTTTTTCAAGTGGTGAAAAAGGTCTTGGTAAGGATTCAACAAAGACATTGTGATCTTTGGCTTGGATTAGTAAAGAATACGATACTCAAGATCGGTTTGGTGCTTGAGGTATGGATGTAGACTTGCTGAACTATATTAAAAATTGAGTTTGCAACTTCTATCCCTATACTCTTTACTTTAACCACTTTAATTTTATCAGTGGTTAATTTTTTTTAATTGAGTTAATTGCAATATTTGTTATTATTAATGAAACAACTAATTCACCCTCTTAGGTGTTATTGTGGCCTCAATCCTAGAACAATAAAATCATGTTATTACAACTAATAATGAAATTAAAGTTTTTTAAAAAAACCTTAAACTTGGACAACAAAAGTAACTTTGGCAACATATGAGCTAAATTATTTATGTTACCTTTTTTCATAATAGTAGGTGTGTTCAAAATACAATTTGGTTTGGTTTGGGCTAAGAAATCCAACCAAATCGAGTGTTTTATTTATTTATGAGAAATTCAAGCCGAATCGAATCAAAAACCGATTCAAACCAAACTAGTTTAGTTTGGTTCGAGTTGGATTTTTTGTTTTGAAAATTGAAAAACCTAATGCCTTTTAAATGAACTTGTTTTCTGGGTTTTTAAATGGGCTTATATTAAATTCATTTTTAACAATTTTTTATTGGGCATAGGCTTTTATAGGTGTTTTTAACAAACTTTAAAATTTGGTGCAATACGAAACCAAATTGAATTACATGAAATCAAAGACACAATGTCAATACCTTTAATTTTTCACACTACAATATCTGCAAATTGATTCATCAAGATGAATATAGGGAATAACCCAGAAATGGGTTATGACAGTTGCAAAATGCAAAGATTTTTCAAAGTGATGAAAAATGCGAATGATTTTTCAAAGTAGTGAAAAATACGAAGATTTTTTAAAGTGGTCTTATTATAATGGGTAACCTACAAAGGTGAAAAGAAGAATTTTGTTTTTCAATGGTGAAAAATTCAAAGATATTTTGAAGTGGTCTCATTGTAATGGGTGACCTGCTCAGGTGGAAAAATGCCAAGATTTTGCAAGATGGTCTCATTGTAATGGGTGACTTACTCAAGTAAAAAAATGCAAGGATCTTTCAAGTGGTGAAAAATGCAAATATTTTTCAAAGTGGTGAAAAATACAAAGATTTTTCAAAGTGGTCTTATTATAATGGGTGACCTGGTCAGGGGGAAAATGCAAAGATTTTTCAAAGTGGTCTTATTATAATGGATAACCTACTCAGGTGTAAAAATGCAAAGATCTTTCAAGTGGTGAAAAATATAAAGATTTTTCAAGTGGTCTTATTTTAATGATCAACCTGCCCAGGTGGAAAATATTGCGACTTACCAGGCGAAATGATTCAATTAGAGATATCTTGAAGGGATGACATGATAGGGCTTGAAGGTGTACTATCTAGAAGATTAGAGCTTAAAGGAGCACTTAAAGGGAAAAGAGATAGGGCTCGAAGGCGTACTATCTAAGGGATGAGAGTTCAAAAGAGCGTTTAAAGGGAAAAAAGATAGGGCTTAAAGAGGGACGAGGGCTCGAAGGCGCACTCGAAAGGAGATAAGGTTAGAAAACACACTACCTGAAAGATGAAGGTGCATTTAAAAGGAAGAAAATAGGGCTAAAAAGCGCTCTACCTGAGAGATGAGGGTTTAAAGGCGCACTCGAAATGGTTTAGGGTTAGAAAACACACTACCTGAGAGATAAGAGCTCAAAGGCTCATTTGAAAGGAAAAAGATAGGGTTAGAAAATGCTTTATCTGGAAGATGAGGGCTTAAAGGGGCACTCGAAAGGAAGAAGATAGGGTTACAAAGCGCTCTAACTAGGAGATGAGGGCTCAAAGGCGTACTTGAAAGTGAGTAGAGTTAGAAAACACACTACTTAGGAGATGAGGGCTCAAAGGCACACCCAAAAGGAAAAAGATAGGGTTATAAAATGCATTATTTGGTAGATGAGGGCTCAAAGACGTACTAAAAAAAAGATGAGATATAGAGACAGAGATAGGGCTAGAAAGCGCACTATCTGAGAATCGAGGGCTGGAAAGTGCTTGAAAGAAGGTAGGGTTAAAAAACACACTACCTGGGAGATGAGGGCTCAAAGACACACTCGAAAGGAAAAAGATATTTGCTGGTAAGACACTAATTTTTCAAAGATCAAAGTAATGCATTATAATCAATATGCATGTATACTTACCTGAGATATAGGTCCCCTTTCTTCATTGACTTTACTCCTTCTTGAAAGTTCGAGTCTTTATAGTAAGCTTCGATGGCTTTTTCACTTTTACTTACTCAAGTCACAACTTATGATCTTGATCTTTGAAGGGTATGATACAAACTTTTATCTTAAATGTTGTCAACTCTACCCTACATTTTTTGTTTTCTTAGAAAAGGAATCATGGAGTTATCCCTATTATGTGTTTTTTTTTTATTGCCCCCAGCCTGATCATGCCCCTAAATTTTTCATTCGAGTTTTCTTTAGGTATGAAGTTGTGTGAAAGAAGATTTGGTTATTTATAAGGAGTTGTTTTCATGGAGAATTTTTGGAATTTCAAAGCTCTTCTAAACACAAAAACCATTTTGATGTCGGTTTAAGGCAAACTTGTTTTGAAGAAATTCAAGTGATTCCTATGGACATGTCTTCATAAGTGTTGAAAATTTTTGTTTTACTTTTGGTGAAAATATGAAGTGACATTTTGTTGGTCAAAGAGGTTCAAATTTCAATTTGAGGGTTTCAGATGATCAATCTTCAAAGCATTCATTTTATTTATATGAATAATAGAGCTTGTTTCACATGGGAAAACATTGCCTACCAATCCAGATTGCCTGTCTTTGATCAGAAAAAGTTTGATTGAGCATGTAACATAGGTTTTGGCTATTGGCTATTGGCTACGAAGAAAAAGGATATTTGTAGGCTCAAAAGATGTTTAAGGGATTTTAAGATTAGGAATCACCAGTGCTTGTTTCCAGACCTTTTTGTCATTTGAATTGATTTGCAAAATGGTCCATCGTGCCCCTCAGTATCAGGCTTGGGCTCTTTCTCTTTGTTTTCTTTATTTGGTTTCGAGCATCATCATATTAGTTATTTTTTATGGTATGCTCAAATCTTTTGGATCCTTTGGATTATTTCATACACCTAACTTTGTTTGAGCCATTTTAATCATTGAGGATTTTTTTGTATATCTTTCGTACTTGCTCCTCAGTGTGGGGTGTGATCCTAGCCAAGGTTAATTTTTAAGATAAAAGGTATTAGGCTCAAAAGGGGATTGCAAATGATTTTTTTTAGTATTGTGAAAGGACTATAAAAAATGGTCTTTTCTCATTTCAAACTCTTACCATTCAGAATCGATAAGCTTTATATATATATATGCAAAATGGTTTGTCATTATTCATCCAGCTAAAACTCTGTTTTGAAGTCATTTCATGGTGTTTGGGTTACTCTTCAGTTTTTTTCTAGGTGTATAGTCACCTTTCTAGGAGATCACTTGAATTTTCAGAACTCATTTGTTAGAACAAATACCAATTTGATTTTTATTTTTGTACTAAAATCTTGATTTCCCAAAAATCCTTGTGAAAACATGGGATCATGCATAGTTTTTAGAGAAAGGGGAAACACTCTAAAGAATTTTTGGTGTGGTGGTTTTGTGAGTAAATGGTGTGCTCGTGTAGGTGTATTATTTATATGAAACAACAACAAAAATGAAGGCACATTATGAACACAAGAAAACGCATAAACTTATTAAAAGGAAGGGCTCATTTGACAAAAAAAGGTCTTGTGGCATTATGAGCCAAGTTGTCGACAAAACTAAAATAGATCAAAACAAACATGATCAAACAAAAGGCAACAATAGTTGCAAACTCCTTCTTCCTATTTTGTTACCCTTGTAGGGATTTTATTGACAGTGTGGACAAAAAACTATGGTAGAACTTCATTTTTCATATATCTGAGTCCCTCGATTATGTTGCCTTTTCCGCACTGTGCTCTTACCATAGGTGCTTTTAATTGTCTCGGGCATTCCACCTCTAGTGCATTTACTGATCCACTTCCTGAAGCATGATTGGGTAGAGGGTTTGTACTCACGTTTAGAGTTTCTTTGAATGTTATCCACCAAACTTTAATCAATTGCATGAGCCTCTTCTTGAAGGCACTGCAAGTATGAATGTTATGTCTTGCAACACCAGTATGGTACTCGCAGGTGAGGTCTGCCTTGTACCAGTTAGGGTAAGGTGGCTGCAGAGGCGCGAGTGGTTCTGGAGTTACATGCCCGATGCTTAGCAGCTTCTAGTACATCTCATTTAAAGGTAATGGTAATGAGGGTAGCTGATCCTAGACTTTTTGAAAATTCTTAGTTTGGTTTTTGATTTGAGGCTCAGGTTTTCTAGCAGGAAATGAAGGGTTGAAATTTATGTTGGCAATTTAGGGTGGAGTATGGTAGTTTTGGAATTGGTTTTTCCTACCATTATAGTCACCTTCAACATAGTCGACCTCCTTCATTTTCCCTTCAAAGCCTCTTTCCTTGGTGAGCATGGAAATTCTATCACTTCTGACTCCTTGCTCTATAAGTTCAGCTATTGTTATAGCGTCAATGAATTGTTAAACCAAAATACCCATCACATGCTTGTAGTATGACACTTTAAGCGCGTTGGCAAATAGAGTGATCATTTTTTTCTCCAAAAGTGGGAGATGCACCTATGTAACTAGATCTCTCCATCTTTGAGCGTACTCCCTATACTTTCCTTGTCCTTTTTGTTCAGATTGAACAAGCTGGTTCTATCAGGAGCAATGTCCATGTTGTACTTGTATTGCTTGACAATTGCATCTACCAGATCTTTCCATCTCTGGATTTTTATATTGTCCAGCCTCAAGTACAAATTCAACGCTGCCCCACTTAAACCATCTTGAAAAAAATGCATCAGTAGTATTTTATTATGTACTACTTCTGACATTTTATTACAGTAAGATTTGAGATGAGTCATAGGGAATTGTGTTCTAGTGTATTTGATGAATTTAGGAACATAAAATTTCTTTCGCACCACCACATTTGAAACCAGACACATCTATATAGCCTATATTGGGTCATACAAGTCTGCCTCTTTAATAGCCCTGATTCTAGCTTCCAATGCTGCCATCTTATATTGATCAATGTCATCAGATGATTTAGTTTGTGGGACTCGTTGAAAAATACATCCATAACTGTAGGTGCTGACGTCAGTGTTGCTGGTTGAATAAATGTTGGATTGTATTGGGGCTCCTAACTATGTTCGCCTATTATTTCTTTAGGCTGAGTTGTTATTAGGGTCTGAACAAAGGTGACAGGTTGGTTGGAAGGACCTTCACCAGAGACATTTCTAATTGCTTGCTCGAGTAAGCTAGTGAGGCGAGCTACGCTAACTTTCAGAGACTCCAGCTCTTCTTGAAAATAAGCATCACAGTGCGCACACTCTTCGTCTTCCATGTTTTTTAGTCGGAGTCGGGTGTTGTAGACTCTTTCGAAACCTATATTTCAACCTGATGCATATATGTATGTTATTTACAATGAATGGATGTATGCGTATGGATGCACATTGGGTATGAATGGCGAAAACCCATAGTCTGATCATTTAAGACTCTTTTTAGGAAAGTCATGGCAAAATGAATTATTAGGTAGTCCATATCTTAAGGGAAGGTTATAGGCTACATGGGTTAGACTTTCTACCTGGTCTAAAAAAGGTCTATAAACTGCCTAGTGATCACCTTACGTAAAGGCAGTATAGGAGTTTACAAGGAATGGTTGGGGCACAGTGTGACTGTCATTACTGAGTAAACACTTAGTTCATAGTTGAATGTTTTTTGAATCTGAACCCCAACTGAAAGTCATAAGGCAGATTGCTACTCCCCACCTAACCTAAAATTGAGTTTACTCGTAAAAATTAGAATATATGAAGGCATTAATCCAAACCTAACATACTTATTTATGAACATGAAGTAAAAATGCATGCTAAGGTAGTAAAAAATACGAGCTAAATTTAAATAGACCAAAACAAACAAACAAATAATCAAACAAGTAAAGCTTAGTCCAAGTAGATAAGGTGTTCCTTAGTAGAGTCATCATCTTATCCCGGGGCGACGTTGAATGATGCGCTTTCAGATGCCTCCTAAAAGGTATTGTGTTGGAAAAGAGAGTTTTGAGTTTAATCATAAAATTATGATTATAAGGTTCAAGAGTCGCCACATAATATTAAGATTACTAGGAAACATAATGGTCTATGAAAGTTCGGTAAGGGACTGGTTGTGCAAGGGGAAGACGCATCACCTTCAATGCACTCTACCTGAGATAGGTTGCATTATTGTTTGATTGTTTTTTTAGGTCAAGTTTCTATTTGTTGATCTTTTTCTAAGTTCCACCGCAGATCTTACTTCATGAAGGGTTTTACACCCCCACATATTAAAGTCTACATCTAAACCCTATTATAAAATGAACAAAATAATTGGTAAAGGGTTTTTGATATTTTTGCCAAATTCTAACGAATAATTATAAACTAATTATGATATCCAATTTTACATTTTTAAAACACGATGAAGATGCATTTTCTTTAATGAAAAACATGTGTGGAAAACTTTTAGTGTTTGGGCATTTGCATGAAAACAAAATATTGTTTTGTTTTTTTATTCTTGAAAGAGGAAATTAATTTTTTAAAAAAATTAGATTGTTTTTTTAATTTTCAAAAAAAAAATTATAAATATTTTGGAGAAAACCGAGTATTTTAATATCGAATCTGTATATTGTAATGTAAATATAAAACCCGATATTATAAAAAATTATTGAAAAAACATGCGAGAAAATCACAAATTTTTTGAAATAACCCTTGGAATTGTTTTGGAATTTTTTTTTGTTTTTTCTATATTATTATTATATTTGGCTTCTGATTTCTCCTCCCTCTCCCTCAGGTCATGAAATTCACCCTTATTTATAGGGGCTAGAAGACGGACACTTTATCTCATATGGTGCCAAATTTTAGCCATTAATTTCACCTGAAAAGATCCCAAGCATTGATTCAAAGTGGCTATCATGAGCTGTGAGATTTGATGCAGAAATTGGTTAGTCAGGTTGGCTACTTTAGGGCGGTGCCACAACCACTATGGCGTCAATTGGCTAGAACGGACCACACTAGGGTGTAGTCAGATGTCAGGCCAACGTTTGCATGTAAATTTTATCAAATTTGGTGGAAAGATGAAACAATAAATGCCTTGGGAAGGTAGCCCCCTAAGCACTTTTCTGGTAAAAATCTGAAGAAGAAGATGAACAATTAACCCAAAATAGTGTTGTTTCGGTAAAGTTCATTTTAGTCCTTCAATTTATAATTTCTCTCAATTGCACTCCTTATTGGCTTCAAACTTTCAATTTTATTCAATTACGCTCCTGACAAACACCAATTTCAGCATTTTTTTCACAAGTTGGTCTTGGATTTATGCAATTTAACCCTCAATTGACAATTAAACTTTCATTTTTCTTCAATTTCACCCTTGATTTCAACCAATTAGGTCCCAAGAGTTCGGTGCCTTTTTCAAAATGATCCTTAATTGACTCCAAAACTTTGATTTTGTAAAAATTAACTTGGTAAAATTAATTTTGGCCTCCTAAAATTTTAATATTCTAAATTAAGCCCAAATTGGGCTCTCAAACTTAATTTTTCACCAATTAAGCCCTTAGTAAAATTAATTTGATCCATTAGTATAATTAAGTCTTTGCACCTAATTAAATCCTTCAATTGGACCCAAAATAATTCTTAAACATAGTTAAACTTAATTTTTATGTCTTTGAACTTAATTTTTTATGCAGATTTGTCTAATAATCATGTAACTTGACCTTCCAAAATTGCAGCTTGATTTTTCTACATGTGAAATCCTCCGAGCTTGCTTTTGCCAAACTGCCAGTCTTTATTTTATTTTTTATTTTGGAAAGAAAGAAGACGAGTTTGGGGAATAACCCAGAAATGAGTTATGACACTAGTATTCATATCTTCTTCTACCTTCCATAAAACCAAACAGAATATAATGAAAGCAAGGATTAAAGATATGGAAAAAGGAATCCATCCACCCTCAAGTATTTTACTCAAAGTTGCACTAGAATAAACCTTTTACATTGTAAGAAGTATAAAGAAGTAAACTATTGAAATTAAGTATCATGAGAGTTATAAATTATTAAGTACTGTTTACATATGTTTTGAATTGCATGACAAATATTTCATCTTATAATTAGAAAATTTCAGATTCAAATAAATGTGAATTTTGATATAGTAAAAATTGATGATATTGCCTATAATGAATTATTCAATCTATCGTGTTAAGAGAGTATAAGAGAAAATTGTTTAAAAATAACATGTTAATATTGAACTTATTGAATATAAGGTATCAATTCATTGCAGTTAAATAATACATAATTAGATGTATGTCTGAATTTGATTTCTCTCAAATATCTTTCTCTCACTGTATTTTTTGATAAAGGTCATCAAGGATGGGAAAATATTGACAAATTTCCACTCGAAGGCACTTCCCCAATATCATCATGTATTGGAACATGGTAGATTCTTGTTCTCAAATAAAACTTAAAATAATACAAGATAAATGTTAAAGGCTTTGTTATTTTCCATACAATATGAACATGCTAATTTTTCATGCGTGGTCCAACTAGAAACCATTTTATACATAGAAAAATCATTGATAGTCCACATTAAAGTTGATTTCATTTGAAAATTTTGTTTCCCTTAAACATCATACATCAAAGTCCTAAATGACCACAACCGATTCAACTCATCAATTAATAGTCGAAGAAAAACATCTATATTCCTACCCGTACTAATAGGATTGAGTATGACCGTGGATAAAAACATGAACTTCAACCTCATACACATTTCCGGTGGCAAGTTGTAAACCGTCTAGCCAAAAAGAATATGGGGCATCAAATAACCCATCAATCGTATCATTTAAACGATGTCATGTCATGTGCTTAGCAGTATTTGAAGACATTATGTGGTTCTATTAAAAACTGGAGATGCATCTTATTAAACTGTTTGCAAGCTTCACCATCGGAAGAGTGTACCATGATTCCCTCAATCGTATCATGTGAATGATGCCATATCATGTGCTCAACAATTTTTAAAGACATGAATAACCTTTACAGTCTACGAGAGATTAAGAAATATCTCAGTTTTCTATTTACGACAAGTGTCATTCCCCTACTAGTATTGGGTTTATACTGAGCATGCCTATAGATTTTGTACTTGATCAAATCCTACATTTTCCCAATAGTACAACAAGTATGTAAAAGTTTAGACACATGTCAATTTTCTGGTATCCTATGTCAAAGGGTTTCATTATGGATTTAGCAACATAGAAATTCTTTTTAGCCTATTCCCTTCAAGTAAAATGATTCTCACCCATTTGATGATTGTATTGTAACCAACCCCACTCAACCCATGATTTGATTTGATGGTGAACACATATGTAACAACTGATAATTTACTATGATTTGTGCACCTATCCCATAATGATTTGTTAGAATCTTTTAAAAGTTCAAAAAACTTAGTTTTGGGTTTATACCGAGCATGCCTATAGGTTTTACACTCAATCAAATCCTGCATTTTCTTAGTAATACAACATGCAAAAGTTTGGACACATGTCAATTTTCTGATATCCTATGCCAAGGGGTTTCATCATGGATTTAGCAGTATAGAAATTGTTTTTTAGCCTATTCCTTTCAAGTAAAATGATTCTCACCCATTTGATGATTCTATTGTAACCAGCCCCACTCAGCCCATGATTTGACTTGATGGTGAACACCTATGTAACAACCGATAATTTACTATGATTTGTGCACTCATCCTGTAATGATTTGTCAGAATCTTTCAAAAGTTTTAAAAACCTAGTTTTGAGTTTATACCGAGCATGCCTACAGGTTTTGCACTCAATCAAATCCTATATTTTCCCAGTAATACGACACGTGTTAATTTTATGGTATCCTATGCCAAGGGGTTTTATCATGGATTTAGCAGTATATACTTTTTTTTAGCCTATTCCTTTTAAGTAAAATGATTCTCACCCATTTGATGATTCTATTGTAACCAGCCCCACTCAACCCATGATCTAACTTAATGAACACCTAGGTAACAACTGATAATTTACTATAATTTGTGCACCCATCCCATAATAATTTGTCAGAATCTTTTAAGAGTTCAAAAAACCTAATTGCCTCTGCATTTGGTTCTTCATCTACAATTGAACATTCACCCGCATAACCCTGATTCATTCTCAATGCATCAATCACCATGCTCCTATAATGATTACTATTATCATCTACAACTTCATGCATGTTGCTAGAATTAGAAGTTAAATCTACCATATATTCTATCATGGTCTCATAAGGAACACGAGATTCTCTGAATGCAAACCAATATAAGTATTTTTCCATGAACTGTTTTTTTAATAGAAGATACATCGTAACAATATCTGGATCTTGAGATTTTTTATTTTTAAACCTCTTACATGAACATAAAATACAGTCTCCATTAATATTTTTTGGATTAGATATTGTGTAATTAATAAAACCCGTAACCACATTACAATATTCCATCCAACGTAATCCTTCGGATGAAACTCGATACATTCAAGAACGATCATCCATTACTTGTATGAAACCTATATAGAATATTGACGACAACAAGTATTAATTAATAATGTGAACTAAACAAATTATTGGCACCTAGTTAATTAGCTATAATTAGTTGAATTCAAATTTATTCAATCTATTTTAATAATACCCTTTAATCATTATCAATTTTCTCCAAAAAATTCAAATTTCTCCAAATTTATCTAAATTTTCAACTTAACAATAAAATTAATAGAATGTGAAATGTACCTATTAAATAACCCTTTTATCTATTTCTCATTATAAAACACTTAAGTTACAAAATCAAACTCAATTTAATCAAATGACAAACAAATACAATGTTTTTTTAAATCTCAAACAAACCCTTACATGTATAAATCATACATTCATACAATAAATTTCTATAGGAAAAAACTATAAAACAAGGAAACATACGAACAAACTACATAAAAATGCTATTTGTTTTTTTTAAAAAAAAAAAATTGGTTACAACAAAAAATGGACAGGTTTGCGTACTTAATGTGGCAAACTGTAAAAAAAAAAGCCAAAATAGAGACACTGACAGACTAAATATTAGGGTGGCCAGATTTGTGATGATGAGAGCTTGATTTGTGACAAAATAAAGGGGAGAATGGTGCTATTTTTTGTAGAAAAAAGGAAGAAAAATGAAGAAGAAATGGGGGAGGGGAGAAGGGGGTTGTCACGCGGGTCATAGCTTAAATATTACTGAAAGATGCATCGATAAATATTTGCAACAGTTAGTTTTCATCGGTAATTTTATCTGTTCTATTGACGCGTCATATTTTTTGATAAAAATGACAAGGAAATACTTGCCTAATGTTTTTTCATTCCTTGATTTTCACTTGTGAGTCCCTCGATATTCACCAATATAAGTGTTTTTATCGGTGAATACATATAGAAATAACGACATCATGTTCCTTCGGTAAATATCACTGTAATTTACCAATTGTATTTTTTCCATCGGTATTTCCGTTTGTGTTTGATAATTTTCTAATAATGTCTAGTTTCTTCTCCATTTTTGTTCTTTGTAACTCACAAATAGATAAAGAGAGAAAGATTTATAAAGATAAAAATTGAATAAGATAAACATAGCTTATATGCATGCCTTATGTAAAGATTCATATAGTGGATCAAACATAGGATTGAATGCCACTATAGAGACTAGAGATAGGGAGAATGAGAGAAAGGGTAAGGGGAGGTAGGGAGGTATTGTGTGGCTTCTAGAAGTGATTTAGGGTTAGATGACTTTCTATTTTTGCTTCTATTTTTTATAGTTAGTAAATAATGTCATGATAGAATGTATATAACCTTTTAACTAATAGCATTACCATCAATATCAAATATATACCCTATGATAGATCTTTTATGACTAAGATCTTCAATATAATTAGAGTCAACAAAGCCAATAAAACAATCAATTTGTTTATCATATACCAAGTATTCAATGTACCTTTAAAATATCAAAAGATATATTCTACAACTTTTCAATGCTTTATTTGAATGATGCATAAATTTGCTAACCATATTAATTACATGATTGAAATTTACACGAGACTACTCGCTACACTACAATATGGAATATGAGATATCTATTCCACATTCTTATCTAAGTATGAACATTATGCAACTCACAATCTAAAATGGATAACAAAAATTCTCTCAGTTACTCCGTAACTCTTTCTTCTCAAACTTAATACTAAGTTATGCTTTCAATTCTGAATTTTCAAAAAGATTTTTTTTAACAAAAATAAACATACCATCCACTTATTATAGTAAATATATAAAGGAATAATGAGATAAATTATTGAAATAAATACACCAATCATACTTGTTTATTAGTTATTCTAACTATAAAGGTGTCAAACCTTGTTTATCAATGTCATGAGGTTGTTTAACTTCATATAACAATTTTTTCAATAAAGAAATATGATCTTCCTTGTCATCAACCATATAACCATTTGGCTAGTGCTTTAGATATATTCCTTAAACCATTTATGCATTGCAAATAATCATCTTTTAATAATACCATTAGTTTTGTCATCTGTTAATGCATTGCAACTAATCATCTATTAGAATAAGCATTGGTAATGGCATGTATATGAAGAATGTTTATCAACATCACATAAATTGTATGCAATATATTTGGAAGAAATTGGTTATGACATGATTAATGAGCACATTTAAAGCTACATTTAAGAAATTGTTTGATCAGCTTTTTTCCGATTAATTCTTGAATAATTTTGTGTCTCAAAATTAATTTGTCTTTTATTTTTTGAAATTGAAAAAAAATAATTTCCAGAAATTAATTCGAAGTAATTTTTCAACCTTGACCTTCCATATAAATAGGGGTTAGGGTTTCCATTTTCATATACAAAAATTATTTTTGCTATCTCTACTCTCTCTTTTTTTAATCTTATTTTCTCTTCCTATTCTAGATTTAAATTTTGTATTTATATATAGAAAGTTTGAGAAAATTTTATTATTCATAGGCCTTGTTTGAAAGTGTCTTTCCAAGGTGTTTTTGTTGGAATCCTTGAAGGCTACTTGCAATAAGACTATTTGGATTAACTAATAAGCAATTAATCATTCAAGATATCGGATACAATCCTTGACAACAACTTTTTTTTCCTTGTTTTTTTAATCCAAATTTATGAAAGTAAGTACTTTATTTTACATAGTTACATATTTTATATTTATCTCTAGTCAAAATTTTATTTTTAAATTTATACATAACTCTCTTGATTATATGTTTATGGTTTATATATATTGTGTTTATTGGTAAAACTAAAATTTCCTAGCAATCTTATGGATAAATAGTTTAAGATATTATGATCATTAATTTGCCAAGTAAATTTAATAGCACTTCACTATGGAAGATTCAAATTAAAACTAGCGTTTACTCTTATTTGGGGCTAAGATTTTGTTAGAAAAATGTTCTCCAACATGAGCTCTATAAAATAATACATTAACATATATAAATCCAATCATGGATGAATAAAAAATAGATCTCAAGTAACTCTTTGGTTGGCAAAATTGTAAAACCTAAAAGCCATATACAACATTGAAAGATTATAAGCATTTTTAATATCTTATATAGTGGTGTCTTAAAAAGTAAGAATTCGGCCTCTAGGACACCATAATTTTTAGAGAAGAGAGAACCTAAGCAATGTGAGTGATATGTAAAAAGACTTTTGCATGCTCGACTAAGGCTTGGCTTGATTTGGTGTTAAATATACAATATTATTTTTGTATATGAAATTATTTTTTGCAAGCTCATGATTATTTACTTGTTCAGATTCAATTAATATGTCAAGGTTAATGTCTTGTCTGATCAATTTTATTTTAATTAATTCATGAATAGTTTGTTTTTTTTAAAAAATTAATTTATTTCTTAAATTTTTTGAAACTAAAAAAATATCGAAAAAAATTAATTATGCAACCTCGACCTCTTGTAAATAGGTGAATGATATTTTTTTTATACATCGAAATCATTTTTGTTATCTCTGCTTTCTTTGTCTTCTTTTTTTTCTCTCTTTCCTCTAGATTTAAGTTATGTCCATGTAGAGACAAAGTTTGAGAAAACTTTCTTGTTTATAAGCCTTGTTTGGAACTATATTCTTTTAACATGTTGTTATTGAGATACTAAGAAGCTACTTGCACTGAGATTATCTACACTAATTGATGGACAATTCAGCCTTAAGAAGCTATTGTCATTCAAAGACGAATACACAAGCACTTTCTTCAAATTCAACTTTTTTATCTTATTAATGGTCATATCTTTGCGTTCAATTTTAAATTTTCATCATCTATGTTACGGGGCGACGTCGAATGACCTACTTTTGGTGCATCCTGAAAGGTATTGTTGGGAAAGGAAAATGTTTGGGGTTTAATCATAAAATTATGATTATAAGGTTCAGATGTCACCACCTGATATTATGGTTACTAGAAAACCTATGGTCTGTGAGAGTCCGGGTAAGAGACTTGTTGTACAAGAGAAAGACACATCACCCCTAGTGCACCCTATATGAGGTAAGCAACATTATTGTTTGATCGTTTTTATAGGTCAATTTTCTATTCGTTGGTCTTTTTCTAAGGTCCAAGGCAAATTTAAAGTTCAAATTATAGCATCACATTTATTTTTTTGTATCTTTAATACCTGAGGGTATACTCTACTGTGTAATTTTACACCCCTAAATATTAAAGTCTAAATCTAAACCCTAATATAAAATAAACAAAATGATTGGTGAATAGTTTTTTATGTTTTGGCCAAATCCTAATGGATATTCATAAATTGGTTATGATATCCTTTTTTTTTGTATTTTTAAAACATGAGAAAGATGCAATTTTATTTGTTTTTATGAAAATATGTTTGGAAAACTTTTAGGATCTGGTCGTATGCACGAAAACAAAAAAAAATTGTTTTTTTTGTGTTTTCTAAAAGGGGAAATTAATTTAAAATTTTGGAGATTTTTTTGGACTTTCAAAAAAAATTTTAAGAAACATTTTTTAGAAAATTAGGTATTTTAATATCGGATCCATATCTTACAATGTAAATATACAGCTAATATTATGCAAAAATTATTGGAAAAACATGCGAGAAAATCACAAATATTTTGAAATAACCCTTCGATTTTTTTTAAAAAAATTTTGTTTTTCTATTGATATAATATTATATATTATTATTATTATTGTATTGGGCTGGATCCAGCCGGGTTTGGTTGGGCTGACTAGCAGCCTAATAGACCTAACCCTCATTTTTTTTTCCTAGGTTAGACTTGGCCCAACCATCATAAGCTAGGCTGGAATGGGTCCAGCCCATAATACAAATTAATTAACCCACCACTGCATGCAAATTTTGCATGCAGTGGTTGGGGAGGGGGGGTGGGAAAAGAAGAACAAAAAGACAAGGGTGAAGGTTGTTGTTGCAAGGCAGGTTGTGCACTGTGGCTGGAGGTGGTGTCGTTGGGGGTG
This sequence comes from Populus trichocarpa, assembly GCF_000002775.5. Taxonomy (NCBI): domain Eukaryota; kingdom Viridiplantae; phylum Streptophyta; class Magnoliopsida; order Malpighiales; family Salicaceae; genus Populus; species Populus trichocarpa. The sequence goes on along the minus strand of NC_037289.2, from coordinate 9,904,236 downwards.
GAGCAAAAGAGGGGGAAAGGGAGGTTGGCAAAGGAGAAGAAAAGAAAACCAGGGAAGAGATGATTTTTTTGCCAACTTCGCACCCTTATTTCTCCTCCCTCAAGCCATGAAATCCACCTCTATTTATAGAAGGTGAACGAGGGACATTTTGTCTTTAATGGTGCCAAATCTTGGTCCTTGATTAGACCCTGAAGGATCCCCATCATTGGTTCAAAGTGGCTATTATAAATTGTCAGATTTTGATAGTTGAAGGTTGGTTGGGTTGGCCACTTTGGGGCAGTGCCATAACTGCTGTGGAAAAGAAGAATGAAAAGACAAGGGAGAAGGCTTACCTAAACGACAAAGTGGTTAGCAACGTTCCTGTTGTTGTAGGGAAGGTTGTGCACTGTGGCCGGAGGTGGTGTTGTTGGAGGTGGAGCAAAAGAGGGGCAAAGGAAGGTTGACAGAGGAGAAGAAAAGAAAATTGGGGAAGAGATGATTTTTTTGCCAACTTCGCACCTTAATTTCTCCTTCCTTAAGCCATGAAATCCACCCCTATTAATAGAGGTTGGAAGAAGGACATTTTTTTTAATGGTAACAAATCTTGGTCCTTGATTCGACCCTAAAGAATCCCAACCATTGGTTCAAAGTGTCTATCATGGAGTGTCATATTTTGATAGTTGAAGGCTGGTTGGGATGGCCACTTTGAGGCAGCGCCATGTCTACTGTGGAAAAGAAGAACAAAAAGACAAGGGGAAGGCTTACCTAGCCAACAAAGTGGTCAGCGATGTTTTTTGTTGTTACAGGGAAAGTTGTGCACTGTGGCCGAAGCTGGTGTCGTTGGAGGTGGAGCAAAAAAAGGGGAAAGGGAGGTTAGTAGAGGAAAAGAAAAGAAAATTGGGGAAGAGATGATTTTTTTGCCAACTTCGCACCCTAATTTCTCCTCCCTCAAGCCATGAAATCCACCCCTATTTATAGAGGGTGGAAGAGAGATATTTTGTTTTTAATGGTACCAAATCTTGGTCCTTGATTCGACCTGGAAGGATCCCTACCATTGGTTCAAAATAGCTATCATGGACTGTCAGATTTTGACAGTTGAAGGCTGGTTGGGTTGGCCATTTTAGGGTAGCGTCGTGGCTGTTGTGAAGTCAATCGGCTAGGAAGATCACACTGGGGTGTAGTCACATGTCAGGTCATCGTTTACGTGCAAAGTTTTGTCAAATTTGGTGGAGAAATGAAGCATTAAATGCCCTGGAAAGAAAATCACTCAAGGAGGGTTTTCAAGCAATACGAACAAGATAAATAGTCACCAAACGACGTATCGTCTAATCCTTTTTTCTCTTCAAAACATCGTCGTTTTATGGATTTAGGGTTTTGATCGAAGTTCAATTTGGTCCTTCATCTTTTAATTTCTTTCAATTGTACCCTTAATTTACCCTAAACTTCTAATTTTATGCAATTTTGCCCCGACCGAACTTCAATGTCAGCCCCAAATTTCAGCACCTTTTTCATTTTGGTCCTTGGTCTTGGATTTATGTAATTAACCATTAAACTTTCACTTTTCTTCAATTTCACCCCTGATTTTAATCAAATGAGTCGCCATAGCTCGACGCCTTTTGCAAAATGATCATTGGCTGCAAATTTATTTAATTTAACTCTTAATTGACCCCAAAACTTTGATTTTCTTGTGATTTTACCTCTGATTTGAACTAATTGACTTTGTAAAAATTAAATTTGATCTCCTAAAATTCCAATCTTCTCAATTAAGCTCAAATTGGGCTCTCAAACTTAATTTTTCACCAATTAAACCCCGAGTAAAATTAATTTGACTCATTTAAAATATTATTAAGTCCTTGCAGCTAATTAAATTCTTTAATTGGACCCAAATTAATTCTCAAACATAATTAAACTTTAATTTGACCCATGATTTAAATCAAATTGACCTATTAAAAATATAACTATGTTCTTCGACTTAATTTTTATACAGATTCATTCAATAATCATGTAACGTGACCTCGAATTTGCATTATCTCTCTAGTTTTTGGTAAAATAGGATACAATTAAACTCCCGATTTCATCCAAAATTGCAGCTTGATTTTTTGTACATTTGAAATCCTCTCGTCTTATTTTTGCAAAAATATCAGTCTTTATTTTATTTTTTATTTTTTATTTTGAAAACAAAAAGGTGAATTTGAGGAATAACTCATAGATAGATTAAGATAGTCTAGATGGAGCACATTTAAAAACTCTCAAACCTTTGATATATAAATTTTCATTCACTCTTTTTCATATTTGTTTTTTTTAATATATGCTTTATCATGTACATTAACATTTGGTCTAATATGCATATTTATGCGCTAAAACAATATGAATTCGAAGAAAGCTTGATGAAAATGTTGATGAATATGAATAAAAAACTTGCTTGAGAATATTTTGTAATGTCTTCCAGATGAAATTTAGGTTTGAAACTCACGCTGAGCATATGTATATGCAAGCACTGTAAGGTAAAGAAAAGATCAATTAATCCTTTTTAATTCTTTTATTAATTTGACGCACGTAAGATATGGTATTACTGGGAACTATAAGTAATTCACCGAAAAGTATCTTGGAAAGCAAGAACCAAGGGAAATAAAAGAAAGAAGGAATGGTTGTGGTCTTTCTCCCAAAGCCTTTAAGAGATCTTTTGGTATATTAACACCCAATTGAAATAGGAAGATGAAAAAAATAAAGAAGAAAGAAACACCTTTTTTTTTTTTGCCAACTGCAAACAGGATTGATGGTTGACAACCTTCTCCTTGTATCCCATCTGTTGTCTTTTGTATTCGTAGTCACGTGAATCCCACCCTCCCCTCACACGCTTGACAGCCCCACTTCCTCTTCCTCCTCATCATTGAAAAATCTAATAATTTTCTCATCTGCCCCTCACGTGCCAAAGCCAGCTCCACGCACGTGTCCCTTCCTTTTTATTTCTAATTATATAACTACCATGGCACCTCTACACACACACATGAACGCCTTTATGCATGATATTTTACGATACCTAATCAAATCTGTCCTCTTCTTTAGTTTTCTTGCGTCCACGTTCGAGCAACTAATGAAATACCTAGACAATAACCTTGCTCCCTTATGATTCAATTATAAGCCATGGTTAAAGTGCATGGTGTCTTTGTTTCTTTTTTTCTTTTTCAAATGAACTAAACATAAAGATAAAAAAAAAGCTATTATTTTGATATGAAAAAAATATATTGTAACTGTAAGGTTTTGTAAACCAATAATTATCAACCACTGCAATTGCATATGGCATTGGAGTATTATATATAGGAAAGTTTTACAACAGAGAAGAAGAGAATAAGAAAATAGCTATTACAGGCTATACAAGGAATTATACACCATAATTAGAATTAATCAATTTCTAAACAAACGCTGCACAATTAACTGTAAAGCAATCAACTGTAATGGCATGATTTTCTCCTTGATGCTTGGATGGATTCTCTCATGGATTGTCTGCAGGAGATGAGTTTGTGTTAGTGCCAATACTCCCCCTCAAGTCAAGCGTGGTTGGTAACACGCGAAGCTTGAACCTAAAGAGCATAAACAAAGATTTTGATGGACTTTTAGTGAAGATGTCCGCAATTTGCAAGTTGGACGGCACATGTTGAATCTTTAAGACACCATTGCATACTAACTCGCGGACAAAGTGAATATTAATGTTAATATGCCGAGATCGTTTTCGAGCTACAGGATTGCGGGCCATAAAAATTGCACTAGCATTGTCACAAAATAGAGTTGGCCTGTGTGATGGCTGAAGGCGTAAGTCTTGAAGAATGTTTAATAACCATTTGACCTTAGCTGCAGTGAGAGCTAAAGCTCTGTATTCAGATTCTGCAGAAGAGCGAGAGACAGTAGATTGCTTTTTAGATGTCTAGGAAACTAAATTGTCACCTAAGAAGATGGCATATTCAGATGTTGATCGACTGGTATCTGGACAGCCAGCCCAGTCGGCATCTGAGAAAGCTGAGATGTTGAAGGTGGTGGATGGAGTAATTTTGAGACCAAAGTGCAGAGTTCCTTTAATATATCGGAGGATCCTTTTAACAGCCTGGAAATGATGTTCGCTTGGGGCATGCATGAATTGACTTACTGAGTTCACTGCATGTGTAATATTTGGCTGGTAATGGTTAGATATTGAAGTGCACCAACTAAGGATCGATAGGTAGTGGGGGGATGAAATAGATTGCCATCAATAGTTAAATGCTGAGAAACAATCATGGGAGCGCCAACCGGTTTGGAATCAAGGAGGTCAGCTCGAAGTAAAAGATCTCTCGTTTACTTTAGCTGAATCAGAAATATGCCAGTGGCAGAATGAGTGACTTCTAAACCCAAGAAATAATTCAAAGTGCCAAGATCCTTCATGGAGAACTCATGACGTAGCTTGCGAATGAAAGTATCAATGAGGGACATATTGTTGCCTGTGATGATAATATCATCAACGTATAATAGCAAGTAAATAATCTCGTGAGCTGATGAATAGACAAATAAGCTGGAATCAGCTTGACTGCTATTGAAGCCAATAGTGAGTAAGAAATCGCTAAACTGATGGAACCATGCTCTTGGTGTTTGCTTCAAGCCATAGATTGTCTTTTTAAGACGACAAACATGGTTTGGATGAGAGGAATTAGCATAGCTCGGTGGTTGTTCCATATAAACTTGTTCTTGTAAAAGACCATACATGAAAGCAATTTTTACGTCAAGCTGGCGCATATTCCAGCCACGAGATACTGCAATGGAGAGAACAATGCGAACTGTTGATGCTCGAACAACTGGACTAAAAGTGTCATTAAAATCAAGACCATAGAGTTGAGTATAGCCTTTTGCAACAAGGCGTGCTTTGAGCCTATCAATGGAACCATCCAAATGATATTTGGTGTGAAAAAGCCATTTGGATCCAACAACATTTGTAGCAGGTGGTCGTGGAACTAGTTTCCATGTTTGATTGAGCTTGAGAGCACGGATTTCTTCTTCCATGGCAGCAAGCCATTCTGGAGACTTGGCAGCACTCTTGAAACCCTTTGGTTCCCTCATAACTAAAAGAGAAGATAATAAAGGAGATGACAAAATCTGATAGACATAACTATAATGTTTGGATTTGGAGATGCCTGTTTTGCCACGAGTGATCATGGAATGAGAATTCTGATATGAAGCTGATGCTATTGGGATTGCTGGAAGTTGCTCTTCCTGAGGAGTAGGAACAAGTGGCACTGAAATTGAGAAGCTTGGAGATGGAAGCAAGTCCAAAGAACATGATTTACACGGCATGGACGAGGTTACTGATGATGGAGATGAATGTCCTGCAGAAGAGTTAGTACTAGACATAACAGGATACGAAGAGGTGGGATTATGAAAGACAATAAAATCTGAGATGGCAGAGGAGGGTTGCATACTAGAAGAAGAAAAAGGAAATACATTCTCATCAAAACGAGCATGTCTAGTGATAAAAACTCGATGAGAAACAGGATCAAGACATCGAAAACCTTTGTAGGAAGTGTGGTAACAAAAAAAAATACAAGGAAGACTTCTTGGTTCAAACTTATGCTTGGTATAATCACGCAAGGTTGGAAAACATAAGCATCCAAATATTCAAAATGTAGTATAGAGAGGAGACTTACCATACAGAATTTCAAAAGGAGATGTCCCATTCAAGACTGGTGTTGGCAAGCGGTTAATGATGAAGACTGCAGTACTGAAGGCTTCAACCCAAAAGTGAAGAGGAACAGTGGAATGAAACAGCATTGTGAGACCTGTTTCGGTGATATGCCTGTGTTTTCTCTCTGCTCCACCATTCTGAGATGGTGTATAGGGACAGGAGAATCGGTGATGAATTCCACATTTAGTGAAATGAGACTGCAGATTCTTACTGATGAATTCCCCTCCCCCATCACTTTGGAAAATCTTTATTTTCGTAGAGAACTGATTCTCAACCAAAGATTGGAAGTTAAGGAATGTCTGGTAAAAATCAGTTTTGTGTTTTAATGGATAAAACCAAGTAAAACGTGAGTGATCATCGATGAAGATAATGTAATATCGATATCCTGAGATGGAAGTTATGGGTGCTGGACCCCATAGATCACAATGTATAAGACCAAGGATTTTGTTGGAGCGACTGTCACTTGTTGGAAATGGCAATTTATGGCTTTTAGCCTTTTGACAACTAATACACAGAGGTGGATTCGGCAATAGAGAAGAGAGGTACAGGGAACCTTATTTATTAAGAATAGAAATTATTGTGGAGGAGACATGTCCTAAACGTGCATGCTAAATTGCAAAGGAATTACAAAGACTGGATTTGGTAATGACAGTAGAGAAGGCTTGGTGTCCAGGCTTCAGTACATAAAGACCATCAACATGCTTACTGTTTGCCACCACCTTTTGAGTTTGAAGATTCTGTATGATGAAATCATTGTCAGTAAAAGAGACATATAAAGGATAGTCATGAGTGAGTTTACTGACAGAGAGCAGATTTTTAGTTAAAGCTGGGACAACAAGAACATCATTTAATTGAAGATGGGGAGTAGAGGAGCAAGAACCAGTATATGTTATTGGTAGAAAGGATCCATTACCAACAATAACCTTGTCCTTACCAGTGTAAGGTTCCACCTTATCAAGTTGAGATGCATCAGTTGTCATGTGTGCTGATGCACCCGTATCTGTGTACCAATCTGCAGGTTCAATACTAATGGTGCAGTGGGCAAGAGCTTCAGCAAGATTAGCATCAGGTTTAATGTATCTGCGACTGCAATCCATGGCATAGTGTCCTTCCTAACGACAGATTTGGCATCTAGGAGGTCGTTTATATTGTTGCTTGCTACGGTTTCCTCCCTTTGATGGCCCTCCTTTATATTTGTGTTGATAGTTGTTAGAGTTACCATATCGGTTTGAAGATGCATGAGAGAAATTTGCTACATATGCAGGGACCCATGTATTATGATCAATAGACTTGAAAAAAAGATCAAAGCTCTCTGCTTTAGGAACAATATCCTTGAAACTGGGAATAGGGGTTAAAGAGAGTTGAGTGATGGAGAAAGTTGAAAATTCATGGCCTAAACCACGTAGATACCAGTGCACCTTGTCAGTATCTTCAACTGGACGTTCCATTGCTGATAATTGATCACAATGAGCCTTAAATATTCGAGAGTATTCAGAAATACTACGAGAGCCACGTTTCAAGAGATGAAGTTCATCTTTTATTTGAAGTTCATCTTTTATTTGAAGTTCATGGACCTTAGATTTTTGGCTGAAAGTGATTTCAAGAGAGTTCCAGACATCTCTTGATGTTGTAAAGCCAATAGTAATAGAAAGAGCTTCCTCTGTGAGAGAAGAAAGTAGAAGGCTCATGACAAGCTGATCAAATTGCTTCCAAATATTATGAGCTGCAGGATTAGTGGCAGCAGAAGGCATTGGTGTTGAGCCATCAACATATCCATATAATTTTTTACACTGCAGTAAAGGAGCCACTTGACTGCGCCAAAGAAGAAAGTTGGTGGAGGATAGTTTGATAGTAACCATGTGAACCATGGTGTTGAAGGACAGAGTAGAAGAAGAATTTTCTAAGGCCATAGGATCAGATGGAGGTTAGTCTTATGGCTCTGATACCATGTAAGGTTTTGTAAACCAATAATTATCAACCACAACAACTGCATATGGCATTGGAGTATTATATATAGGAAAGTTTTACAACAGAGAAGAAGAGAATAAGGAAATAGTTGTTACAGGCTATACAAGGAATTATACACTATAATTAGAATTAATCAATTCCTAAATAGACGTTGCACAATTAACTGTAAAGCAATCAACTATAATGGCATGATTTTCTCCTTAATGCTTGGATGGATTCTCTCCTGGATTGTCTGCAGAAGATGAGTTTGTGTTAGTGCCAATAGTAACAATGTATTGATGTCGGTCGGGACTCCTCGAAATTGGTATGGAGAAATATATATATATATATATATATATATATATATATATATATATATATATATATATATAGAAAATTAGGAGTTACCACCTAGTAATTAAAAGAAACTAGGGATCCTAAAATGTGCATTGATCTCAAATATTCAAGTAAGGGAGTTAGTTATGCTTAGGGATGAATGACATCACCCTTACAGCATCCTTTCTTACAAAATGTTATCTTGACTATGTGTTGTCCTAAATTTATCCTTTTGATTTCTCTTAATTATCCTAATTTTTTAATTTTTAATTTAATTTTTAATAATTTTAAAAACAATTGATATCAATCCTTAAAATTTTAGGGGTGCTTTACATTGATCGAGAAGAGTAAGACTAGTTTCAACAATATCTATGTCAACGTTCAGTTGTGCCATTTTGTTCATGAGTATGTAGACAAATTAAACGATGATGAATACCAATGGTTCGAAAAAGTTATTTAAATTTTTATATTCACTGCCCCAATATGTTTGGACAAATATAATTTTGCTAGAGAATTGCCTTTCAACTAGAACTTGGAATTGGTGAAAAATAGTGAAGACATCATATTTGGCAACAAGAGGAAAAAACCATATATATTTCATATACGCATCCATAAAAATAACAAAATAACAATAACCATTAGAAGCAAACATGAGAGCAGGTCCCCAAACATCACTGAAAATTAATTTAAGAGGAGATGAAGTTTTGTAACTCGTAGGTTTTAATAATATACGCAATGATATCCCTAATGAACAAGCGTGAAACTGAAAATTAAAACATTGTGAGTTACGAACAATATTTTTGTTTAATGCTAAGAAACTCAAAACACGTGAACTAGGAAGAACCAGGCGACAATGCTAGGTATCAGTAGAGGTAGACACAATAGGAGACCAAAAAGCTTGAGGCATAAATATTACGAAAGACTCAAATAAAACATAGAGACTATCTTTACTCTTACCGGAAAGAAGTAGTTTCTTGGTTATGAGATCCTTGACATAAAAAAATGAGTGAATTTCAAAATACACATGATTTTTGTTGTTACCCATTTTGGGACCCCACTTAAAAAAAAAATTAGAAAAAAAAAGAAGGGAAAAGAAAAAATACAAAAAAATGAAAAATGTTGAATAAAAAAAAAATATCAATGAGAAGAGTATACTAGAACGTCCAAGAAATTGCTGAAGACTGATTAAGAATGATCAAATATACAAGATTAAAAAATTTGACAGTGTATTTTAGACTGATGAAGGCTCTATTAGCAAAGAAAAATGTATTTGAGGAGGAAAACTCAAAATTGAATGTTTAAGGACTCAAATAGAATTTTTCAAGGTTTATTTGAATTTATTGAGGGCTCAATTGCAAGAAAATTTTCTTTTTAAAGTCAATTAGGCTTTAATTGGAAGAAATTAAAGTATGGGGGTTGAATTGTAATTTTTCAAAGTTAATTTGGTCAAATCAGGGGTTTAATTGCATAAATATTAAAGTTTGATGGGTAATTAGAGACTTGATTGAATAAATCCAACACCAATGATCAAACTGGAAAAGGCGCGTGAATATATAAGCTGAAATTGACCAAATCAGGAGCTAAATTGAAGAAATTAAAAGTTTATTGGTCAATTGAGGATCAAAATGTACAAATTCAGAATCAAGAACCAAAATGAAAAAGACAGCCAACTTAGGAGTTGATAATTAAGTTTGGTAGGTGTGAAATTGCATGAAATTAAAAGTTTGAAGATAATTATTAGTGCAATTAAAAAAAATCAGAAGATTAGGTTATCAATTGAAATTTGTTATTTCCAAGTCAAAAACCCTAAACGACGCATCGTTCATACTTAAAGTAGAGAAGGTGAGTGACACGTCGTTTAGTTGAATGACCTCTATTTTTTACAGTTTTGACTAATGAAATTGACAACTTTAAACGAATAAATTTAAAGCTACAAACCTCGAAATTGTGTAATGTTTATTGGATTCAAATAAAATATGTGCATACCACTTAAACAATATAATTCCTTGTCGTGTGAAAGCGTTGTTTTTCCCTGATATGCATTGTGGATCCCATGAAAATTAAATCACTTCCAAAACAAACTTATAATCTTGCATCCATAGAGAAACAATCTGCTTAGCAACAGGATAATTGAAAGGATATGTCACCCAACGTATCACCAAGTCCTTTCTCTATGAAAAAAATAGAATAAAAAAAGTAAAAGATGAGTAAATAAGTAAATATCATCATGTAAGAAATTTCTTAAAGAAGAAACAATCAAACTAAAAAAAACTGAATAGAGAGATAGAAAGAAAGTATTTATACAAAGGAATTTCTAGAATACAGGGTTACACTTTTAGTGGGTTGTATAGGGTTTACAAATTAGGTTGACTAGCCTTTAAAAATCTTGACTTGTTACCAAACTTATGATATTTATTTTTTAGATTTTTTAACCCATTAACATTTATAATATTCATATTATATAACTTTGACAAGTTCAATTGACGAATAGCGATAAAATTACAGATGAGCCTATTGTTTTAGCACCCCTGCTAATTTTAAAATCAAAATAGATGCAAAATTAAATTATCATAATTACTTGGATTAATTTTGTCGATTTGCCTTAATTACTCATAAAAAATATACGTTAAAGTTTTTTGTCTTAAAAACCAAATATTTTGCAATTAGGAGTTTTTTTAAATTAATTTTTTATTTATTTATAATTTATTTTAATTAAATTAATGTTCCGTGTTAAAATATTTTTATTGAAGAATAATTGTCAATATAATCTTAAAAGTGAGTTGATTTCACTTTAAACTTGTTCTTTAATATTAACATAAATGCTCATGATAATAATTTTTCGAGTTGCAGCCAGTTAAGCAAACTATGATTGGAAATAATTTTGTGTAGGGAAAGAAAACAAATGAAGAACAAAAAACTTTGTAGTTGTAAACCTGAAAAGGAAAAAAAATCTTGACGTCACTGTTATGGTGGTGCGAAGATGGTGTCGGTGGTGCTCATAAGTGGTGATGTTGAAGGCAGCTGTATAACGAAAACGCAAATTGTATATGTCACATGGTTTCACACTTGAAGGTCCTTTTCTAATCCCTTTCGGCTTTCAATTTATTTTTATATTATATGATTCTAGCATTTTGGTTTCAGAGACTTGATACCTGCATGAATAGGACCTTCTGTTTTTCGATAGCAAGAACACACAGATCGATCTTCTCTTACCTCTTCCATGGCTCAATCTCAAAAAGAGACACCTTGATTTCATTTGCAGGAAGATTTATGTGCTCAAAATCAACATTCCTATACACTTTCGCGTGCGGAGGATTGCATGTGTAGTTGCTAACATTTAAACCCACTTTTGTTAATTATTGCCCATTGATTTAAAATCACAGCCAAACTTTCTCCACCTTGTGATATATATTTTAAATATAGAGCCATGATCCATGTGAATAAATCTTTCAAAATAGATGGCTTGTATTGCACTTTAAAATACAGTGAAACATGACTTCCATGGACAATAAAATATTATATAAAGTTTTGTTTTGTTTCCTCTTAGGTATAGTATTATGATTTTTGTGTGAATTTCCATATAAGCGTGATATCTAGTTTTGTAGCCCTTGACCCAATATTGATAATGTAACGTTAAAAAATTAGGCTTTGCTGGAAAGTAGTTTTTTTTTAAAAACACACCCTAATTTATGATTAAGATGATATGCTTCCTTAACTTTTTAAATTCAAATTAAGGACTCATTTTCTTAGAAAATTAATTAATTTTATTTAAATGCACCGAATCAATATAAAAAACACGCTATTAAAATTATTCAAAGAAGAACCTACTATAAAAAATATTCACAATGCCAAGTCAAAACAAAATTAAAAAATATAGTTCATGTATGGTATTGTATTTTAAATATAACTTACCATATCTTTTAAAGATGTTTTAAATTTCTTTATAAAAAAAGGGGATGTTTAATGTTTAAATCTGAAGAAAACAATATTAATTAATATGCTAAGTTCAGAACGTCTAAATAACAAGAACAAAAGAAAAGATCTCTCAATCTGTTAGATTACCCTACTTATAAAGACTTGATTACGTATTAATTAAATATGCAGTCTAAACTTCACTTGAATTAAATAAGTTCTATGTTAGATCCCTCCGATGAATTGGAATCATATAGTTATTTTCCTACAACTAGAAGTAAAAGAAAGGAAAACCTACAACTTTCATGGAAAGTAATTCATTGTCCTTGAGATTTGAAGAAGTTATTTTCCTTTAATTAGTTATTTTAAAAATTAATAAAAAACTAAAGGGTGTAGCTATATATAATATATATATCACTCTAACCACATTCACAATATATTATTTATTAGAATAGTATTTTGTGTCTTTTTTATTTATTTAACCCTTCAACAATTCAATTTTTTTTATTTAATTTTTTTTTTAATTTCATCATTTCAGTATTAAATTGTTTTGGCAATTATGCTTTGTAATTTTTTTCAATTTTTTTTATGTTGGGTTATATACCACTATCATAGATTTAGTTTTTTCTTTTCTCAATTTTAACCTTTAATATTATACATGTTGTAAGTGGGGTTTCATATTTTTTTTTCTATTAAATTATCCAAATTGTATGATCTAGGTCACGCGGCTTCAACATTATACATATTGAGTTAACTCAAGTCATTTCTTTGAGCCGTTTTTTCTAATTAATTTTTTTAATTTCTTCCTTAAACATTGGGTTACTTAGAAATAGGACTTCATAATTATTTTCTATGGGATTATCTTAATCTTATGACTCAGATCGCAGGTTTGGAAGGCTGACCCGGGTTAATTCTCTGTTAATTTTTTTAGTCCTTTTTACATGAATTTTTTTTTCAATTTCACCCTCTAACAACTCAATTTCTTTTATTTAGTTTCTTTTTCTCGATTTTAACCTTCAACATTAAATCTGTTGGAAATAAGGCTTTGTAATTTTTTATTTAATTTTTATGAATTTATCTTAGTTTAATAATTTAGGCCACAAGTTTAACATGTTAGCTCGGGTTGATTTGAGATCTTTTTTTTTTATTTCATCATTTAATATTGAGTTGATTGAAAGTTGATGTCATAAAATAAAATTTATTTGCTTTCTATGAGGTTATTCGATCTCATAACCCAAAAGTTGCAGGTTCGGTAGGATAACCATGGTTGACTCAAGTAATTTTTTTATTCTTTTTTCAAATTTTAATATATTTTTTTATTTTATCGTTCAACATTGAATTTACTAGGAATTGACCTTCATAAATTTTTTATTTATTTTTTTTTATATAGTTATCACAATCTTATGACTAGGATCACATATTTAATAGGTTAACTCGGGTCAATTCAATATGTCATCATCTCAATATTTGAAAAACAATGTCAACAAGTATATCACAATATCAACATTTAAAAAAGATTTTGTTCAATATGCATTATATTTTAAGTTCATAATTAATTATATTATTAAAAAAACACACTATCAATACTTAGAAATTTTTTTATTTTAAATAATTGATCTGATTTACAGCGTAACGTGAGTCAATAATCTAGTCATAGCTAAAGCAGCTAAAAATTTCATGAACTACAAGATGTTAATTTGTTGATATATCTGAGTTATTTTATCGTCCAAAAGAAATATTTGAAAATATTATCAACTTTCTATTAAACATAATCCACCCACTAACAACCATCTTGAGTCTACAACATGGAGTGATAAGGCAGTTGATCAAGATGTGGTTGTCCTTCCTGAAATAGAAGAATCATAAAGAGCAATTCAAGGAATTTTGTTGAATCCAATCACTATATAATGAGAAACCAGTTCAACAATCTACTCCTGTAAAATAGCTATGTAACAACACTCATATACAAATTTACTACTTTATTTGTAACTTTCCTTCTCAATATTTCTCTTAGGTTGTAAAGTCTATATATATTAGTAATTAAGAAATCTCTTCTCACGCTTTGCATGAGAAACTTTCTCACAAATATACTCTTTTATATTTTTCTTTATGGTATTAGAGCCTTGATGACCAAGCAGTCATGAGTTCGAATCTCACCATCCCTATTTATTTGATAAAAATTAAGCATAAGGTAATGTAGGTTTGTGCAAGTTTCAAGTCCAAAGGGCTTTCACTTGAGGGAGTGTGTTAGAGAATAATATAAATTATATCTTGAAGCCTCACCTAACAACTTAACCTATTAGGTTGAGATGGTTCTTTGACACTTTCCAACTCACAATTAAAAGCATGTGAACCACAAGGGAAAAATGTTCATATCTTTGTTTTGAAAGTTTTTTTTTAAAGCACTTTTTCTATTTTTTTATATTCGGCTATATTATAGAAAACTGGTCAATAAAATTCATTTTTTGATCAAAAGGAAAAAATAATTTTTAGATGGAAAAAGTGTTTTCCAATTTAAATATTGAAAACAAATTTTCATGAAGGATTGAAAAAACTAAAGTGGTATAATAATTCAATATTATTTTGTATAATAATAATAATAATATATTAATAAATTTTTTGAAAATATAATATTATTAGAAACTAAAATAATAATAATAATAATAATAATAAAGATTGATAAAACATTTCCATAAAGGATCGAAAAAACTAAAGTGGTAAAATATTTGAAAATATAATATTATTAGAAAATAATAAATTACTAATATATTTATATAAAAAATAATATATTAGTATATATTAATTTACAATATAAAGTATATGAATTTGATATATTAATGCATATAATACTGTAATTTATATAATATTATAGAAAATATATTAGAATACAAAACATTTTATATTATACAATAATTATACATTTTAAATCATATAAATTGTGTTATAAAATTAGGATGGCATAGAAAAACAATTTATTTTTAATGTTTTTCAAACACCAAAAAATGGTTGTGAATATAATTTTATATTTAAAATATTAATATTATATTTATAGTTATATTTTATAAAAATAAACTATGATATAATAATTTTTCTCGTCATTATATATATATATATATATATATATATATATATATATATATATATATATATATATATATATATCATTCTTTCTTGTAAATGGTCGAATAATTATTTTTAATGTTCTATATATGTTAGATAACTTGAAGAAAAATTAAAATATTAATAAGTGATTAACTAACTCATTTTTCAAGGAATAGTCAAACATTAAAAATTTCTTTTCAATCTATTTTTTATAAAAATCACTTAAAAAAAAATTAAAGTGATAGCCATTATATTTTCAGGCCCATGATAAGATCAAGAAACAAACTAATATATCATCATTAATGGAAGAATGAAAACATTCAACATGACAGGTAGCAGGACTTTTCAAATTAATTTAACAAAGTCGACGGCTTTGGTTATTCTCTGTATTGTAATTCTTGAGAGAGTGACTAAAATTGAACTTTTCATCTTTTAATTATTTTTTTGCTAAATTTGTATTTACGCCATTATGTTATCCTCCATTTCTTCTTCTTTTTTTTTTTCAACGTGAGTATCCGGGTCAGCTTGCGCGCACCTCGACTAATTCCACAGACCCTGAAGTTAACGACTATATAAGCCTCCAGTGGCCCTAAGGTTTGTGAGACTCGAACTAGTGACCTCAAAAATTAACATGAGTGTCTGGGTCAGCTTGCGCGCACCTCGACTAATCCCACGGGCCTTAAAGTTAACGACCATATAAGCTTTCAGTGACCCTAAGGTTTGTGAGACTCGAACTGGTAACATTTAGGGAGCAAACCTACAGTTTAACCAGTTGAGCTACACCCCTCAGGATTGTTATCCTCGATTTCTTAATTCACCTCCTATATGTATAATTTGGTCAATTGAATCTTATATTTACTATTTTTCTATTGTAGTTAATTAAGTTCGCATTGTTTCCTTGCACAAATTTATTCTCGTCCTGAAACAGTCCGTTAGGCTATGCTCGTCGTTAAACTAGCAGTCATTGCACTTTGATCATTGTCAGGGTTGAATTCTGCTTTGATGCTCTGCTTTTTTATTTTGTGCTAGCCACCTCTTTCTTGGTAATTTATAACTCTATTTCATCGTCATGGCTATGTTATTATTATTATTATTATTATAATTAGATGATATTCAAAGAAATAAAAATTTTTTTTTACTGAAGTTATGTTGGAAAAACTAAAAAAAAAAAAAACCATCACTTGTACCTGGAAAAATTAAGAATATGTGAGTAAAGAAAAAGCTTTTGTTGTTATCGTAGTATGAGTTTGGAGTATAATAGCGATTGTTTTTCAAAGTGTTTTTTTTTAGAAATACAGTAAAATAATATATTTTTTTTTTAAAAATTATTCTTGATATTAACACGTCAAAATAGCTTAAAAACATAAAAATATTAAATTAATTTTTTAAAAAACTTTAATGGAACATGGTCAACGGACCGTAGCCTCAAAAACAAAGTTCAAAGTTATTTCATTAAAATATTATAAAGGTAATAAATACAATAAAAAAGAAATTTCAATTATTCAAAAAGATTTTTACAATGGTGCTAACTGATCTTCCGATCAACAGTTAGTCCATTCTAAATTAAACTATTTAAAACCTCCAAATAAACATGAATTGTTTGTTGTAACTAGTTTTAAACCCATGTTATTAATATATTTTCAAAAAAATGAATACAAAATCAAAATTATAAAAATTTCTAAAAAAATATATATTCAACATAATCCAACTAATCTTTAATCATTTCATAGATTTTTATTATTTCGATGTCATTATCATAATAACAAACTTCTAAAAAAAATCAATTTAAAAGAATATGAGATAATGTTTTTAGTAAGAATAAATAGATGTGGAAAGGTTGTGGATCAATTTGAATTTTAGAAACAATACCTCCAAACAATTCAAAAATAAAAAATAAAATAAAATAAAATAAATGAGTGGATAAATATAAGAATAAAAATGAAGGTTGTGGAAACTTAAAAAAGAAAAGAGAACAAGACCCTTTGATGCTAGTATAAATATAGCAAGTGTGAACAGTAAAAGAGGGTGGAAGGGAAAAAAAAGATAAAATAAATAAAAAGAAAGAAAGCAAGGTGGGAAACGTGTTAAATAAAAATGTAAAAAATTTCCAAACATCTTCAACCTCTCACTACAAAGAACTAAAAAACTCTAGTGTAATATTTAGTGGAATAAAAATAACAAAGATAATACAGATAGAAATGTGTTTGGTTGAAGAGATAGATATAAATAAATAAAAATAAATTTGTATATAAAATAATTTTAAAATGAATTTTTGTACTTATAAAATATGAAGTACAAAGGGGACATGTCTCTAGAGACAATATTTATTATTTATTATTTATAAAATATCATTATAAAAAACTTTTAATTCCAAAATTGTCCAACTAAGACATGTAATAATAAAAATAGTTATTACATAATTTTAAAATTCAACTCGGGGGTCGATGCAATGTAAAGCCTGGGTTACGGGTTGGGTTGACCCAAATCATCGTAAGAATAAAAGTGATTATTATCATAATTTTAAAACTCAACTTCGGGGTCGATCTGGGGCAAAGCATGGGTCACTAATCATGGCCCGGGTCACGAGTCTGGTTGACCCAGGTTCCAAGTCAGTGTAAGAATAAAAGTGTTTATTATCATAATTTTAAAACCTGATTCGAGGGTCGACCCGGGACAAGGCCTAGGTCATAAGTGGGGTTGACCATTGACTCGGGTCAATCTAAAAATAAAAGTGGTTGTTATCATAGTTTTAAAACTCTACTCAAAAATTGACCTAGGGTAAGACTTAGATCATGTGCCAAGAAGGTCAACCTGGGTTTACACAAGTCAACATAAGTTAAAAATAGTTATTATCATACTTTTAAAACTTGATTTAGGGGTTCACCTGGGGTAAGTCTCGGGTCATGGATAAGGAAGGTCAAATCGGGTACACCTAGGTAAATATAAGAATTACAGTTATTATTATCGTAGTTTTAAAACTTGACTCGGGGGTCATCTAGGGCAAGGCTTGGGTCATGGGTCGGGGGGATCACATGAGTTAACCCGAGTCAATTTATGGATAAA
Organism: Populus trichocarpa; assembly: GCF_000002775.5. Classification (NCBI taxonomy): domain Eukaryota; kingdom Viridiplantae; phylum Streptophyta; class Magnoliopsida; order Malpighiales; family Salicaceae; genus Populus; species Populus trichocarpa. The sequence goes on along the minus strand of NC_037289.2, from coordinate 9,886,193 downwards.
AATGGTTATTATCATAGTTTTAAAACCTCACTCAGGAATCGACCCGAGGCAAGGTTTAAGTCACGAGTTAGGAGGGTCAACCTGGCTAACCCATTTTTTTAAAAAATAATAATAAAAATAACCTTGTTTTGACCAAATTTCTTTTCTAAAAAGGTCGACAGGTTTTGGACTCGTGTTTTATCCTGAGTTGACTTGGATTCTTGACCGGGTCAGGTCGAGTTTCCTCTATACTTTATTAAACTCCGACCAGTCTAGGTCCGAGATCAACCTATCAAGTCAATTCTGGTTTTATAACTAGCGTTAAAATATTATTAATTTCAATACTCAATATAAACTAAAGTAAAAAAAAACTAATTATTTCTTAAATATATAAGTTTGACAACACTTGATACATATTAAGGATAAAATAGACTTTTATAAAATAGCTTTTTATATAACAAAACAGGATATAAAGATAGTCACTTTATCTTGTACATAATTACTAAACATAATTCTATTTCTGTTTCATTTTCTATCTTATCTTATCCTCTCTATATTCAGTATCTTTGTCTTTTATGTTATGTGACAATAACTAATGCTTAGCTAAATCATTTTCTTACACACTAGACGCCATTAACGACGCCACTAACATTACCTTACAAAAACAAGACCAGCCACACATCTTGCATGGTTTATATATATATATTGTTAAGTTGCTTTCATACAAGTTTAATTTTATATTACTTGTTTGTTGCGGAACCAAAATATTTATTCATATATATTACTTTCATTTTTTTTGCTCCTTCAACTAAAAATTTAGTTGCGCCAAACAATATTGTTACGACAAGTACAACTTTCATAGTAAGGATTCCACTAGCATCTTCTGTGGTGCATGATGAGAAATCTAAAAAGTTCAATGGATTAAAATTTAAAAGGTAACAATGATGCAACCATATTATTCGATAGTTTCACCCACATTTAACTAGTGTTTTGTCTATGTTTACAAAATAGTCCTCCATTAAGTAGACTGTTTACATTTAAGTACTTCAATAACTATTTTCCTAAAAAAGAAGAAATAGCCTTGCATGAAATCTTCAAGCTTTGACTTAGAGGAGCTAAATTGCTGAAATAAAAACTTGGATATCGGTTTAGATGCTTCGGAACGTAATTTGGACTCGTTTCTTCACGAAACCTGTTTGCTGGCAGAATTCAGATGTCATCTTTGAAAAATCATATATCCCTCATATGACGTTGTTGTTGGCTGAAATGTGGAGCGTTTATAGACCTTTGAGTCATGAATCCAAAAACATTGAGTTGGAATCAATTGGACTTCTGTAGCTCCAGATATTGAAGTTGGAATGGCCGAAGGTCAACACTGGCAGATTGCGAGATTTGACTTTGAAGGCTGCGATTTCCATGCTCTTCCTTATTTTATTTTCTTACCTTAGATTTCCAGAAAGGTATGGATGTTAGCTTTTTCATGTCACTGGAATCACTTCATTTCAACCTCTAGAGCTTACGCTCTGCACAAAACATCGACTGAAGGTCAAATCTGCCAATTATCTCCAATTTACTCCTTTTTGCATCTTTCATCCAAAAGTGCCTTCAAAACATAAAACAAAGAATATCAAGGCATTTTATATATAAAACATAGGCAAAACACTAGTTAAATGTAGGTGAAACTATCGAATAATATGGTTGCATCAGACAACAAAAGATATTGTTCTATCCAAGCACTTTGAACTTGCAAATTTCTTGACCAATAAAGCACCAAAGTTGTTAGATAATGAATTTGATCCTATTATTATGGCAATTATGGATGCAAGGAATCATGGTAATTTTGAGTGTGAGAATTACGTCTTGAATGAGTTGGATAATACACTTTATAATGTGTAAAAGTCATTTGACTCGAGCTTTGCTACGGGTCAAATAATGTTTTCCTATCAAAAAATTATATATGCAAGATTTTCCAACACTTTTCTGTTCATAAAAAAAAAATCTATGTGTAAATAAAAAGTTGATGCATACATGTAATCAAATAAATTGAAAACTATGTATGTTAATAAATAAATAAAAAATAGTCATTAACGATAAATGAAGATAAAATTGAAAAACTAAAGAGACATATGTAAATAAAGATATTTGACCTCGCAACTTAGGCTTTTGCCCCAGTTGTGTTTAATGACTTTGTTTACTAAAATCAAAATTTTATTTAATCAAAAGATAATAGAAATGACACACATGAAACTAATTGAATAAAATAAAAGAAAAAAAATATTATGTCAGGTTACACATATTAGAAATATTATCAAAAAATAAAAATTAATAATTTATATAAAATAGAAAAAGAAAACAAATTATAGATGAATTAGAATAATTTGTTCAAAAAACTAAATGCATACAAAATAATTAAAAATAATTGCTATTTAAAAGAGTCTAAATAAACAAAATAAAAGAGACAATAGGTATTAATTTAAATCTAAATTAAAATTTTATTTTGGAAAAAGGTATACAAAAGGAATAAATAAAAAAATGGAAAAAGAAAAAGAAAAAGGCACGGCACCACTAGGCATTGGCAAGACAAGCCAATGCTCCTAACCCATTTAGTACGAGCCCGCACACTTGAGCCCTTAATGTTTTTTGTTGGCAAATGGGGTGGAAAAAGTAACCATTTAGTGGTGGTTGGAAAATTAGGTTCGAAGGTTTTTTTTAATTAAAAAAACTCATTTTCAATCTATTTTTGACCCAAAACATTTAAAAAATACCCTAAGATCTTATTAAACCAATTAATGGCCTAAAAAACCTAAAAACCACCCCAAAACCCAAAATCAATTGGAAATAATTTTTTTTTATGTGCTTAGACATGTGTATTTAGGCACTTTCAAGGTAAACAAAACACATAAATAGAACTCCCTTCATCATATTGAATCATCTGACACAAAGATCGTCCGTTTTGGTGGTTGAAATTGATATGAATATCATTTTTCTCTCTCTAGTGCTAGAATCCAATGACTTTCCCTTTCCTCTCTTAAACCAGGGACTAACAAAAAAAGAAAAATAAAGTTTTAGACCAAATTTGATGTTTTCAGAAACTTCAAAAATTTGACGAACCTAATTCTTATAATTAGTAAATAATGAGAACTAAGGTGAGAATTTTGCAAAAATTTTTATAAAGTACCACTTATCTACCTCGCGTGTTTCATTTTAGTCCTTTGTCTTCTGATTTTGCCATTTCTTAACAGTTTTATCCAAATTAGCCTCCAATCAAGTCATCAAAGGGCAAGAAAAAAAACTAGGATGAAAAAAAAACTCATAGGCATAGTGAATCCATAGTGCCCATGAGTTTTAGTCCATAGTGCATGGGGGGACAATATTTCCTTGGTGCCTTTTAGAGTATTTGAAATAGTTCAATCAAGAGTGCAAAGATACTATAAGAAGCTTTGGACAAAAAGTACAAGGCTAAAAATGTCAATATGAAATAGTTCATAATTGATAAATTTCTAGAATTCAAGATGGTTGATTTAAGGATTATAATAAGCCAAGTTTAGGAGTTTCAGTTCATCTTGCATAATATACATGCTGAATGTATATCTTTAACACCCTGTATAGAATCAAATCACATGTGAAATTGAATTCAATTCCACATGTTATTTGAATTCAATTGATAACCTAATGCAATTTTTATGTTTGGAATAAAAATACTAAACTACTAAATTGAATTTTATATACTATTTGAAATACCTATAGAATTAAATTGAATTAGCAATCTTTACTATTTTACTCTTAATTTAGAATTGCAGTGTACACCTTCACAATGAATAATTTGACATTGTAAGGAACAACCCAACATATCGTGTCTTCTAAACAAACTTAAATGAGAAATTACATTCTAAACTATTCTAAAACATCTAATGTTTAATTTAGTCCTCAAACTTTATAAATTATACTTATTCGGTACCTCAATATTTTTTTCAATTCAATTTTGGTACAAAAATTATTATTATTATTTTAGTCCATGGTTTGAGAGACGAGAGAGAGAGAGAGAGAGAGAGAGAGAGAGAGAGAGAGAGAGAGAGAGAGAGAGAGAGAGAGAGAGAGAGAGAGAGAGAGAGAGAGAGAGAGAGATTTTGACGGCAAAGAAAGAAAAATATCATTGGCACCAATTCATGTCACTAAAAAGTCGATTTTTATGTCAAATGATTCGATTTGATGAAAAGAGTTCAACTTAGATGTTTTTTTTACATTAAGAGTGCCTTAAAAATCAAATCTGAGATCGGAAAGACTTTGGGTTTCAGGTTGATTTTGGGTTTTGGGTTGATTTTTGAGGTCTTCGATAAATTTATCAAAATTCCTAGGATGTTTTTAAAGTGTTTTGGATAAAAAAAAAATATGTTAAAAAATAGGTTTGTGGGTAAAAAAAAAACACCCCTAATTTTCAGGTAAAACGTTGGCTAACTTTTTTTTTATTCACAAAACTTTAGGCTCCACCCCATTACATTAAAAACAATATGAGCCCACATTCAGCCCTTTTAAATGTGCCAAGCTTTGACCTAGCTTGCCAAACCCAATCGAGTCTGACCTGTTTCATTTGTTTTTGTAATTTTACCTTTATTAAAAAATCATATATTTTTTTTACATTTATTTTTTAAATAATTTTTTAATTTATATTTAAATTAATACTCCTCTTTGATATTTTATTTTAGTATTTAGTATTTTTTAAATAGTGGTTTTTTTTGAAATATTTTGTATGTATTTAATTTTTTTAATAGATTTTTCTAATTCATCTACAATCTTTTTTTTTATGTTTTATATAATTGAAATTTGTTTTTTAAAATAAAAAAACAATATAAGTGCAACCTTACAAGATATTTTTTTTCTTTGATTTTCTTTAATCAATTTTATGTGTGTGTCTATTTTTACTAACATTTAATTAAATAAAAAAATAAATTTAATAAATAGAGTCATTAAACAGTATAATCACGCAAATAAACTATGTTACAATATCAAATATCTTGATTTACACTCACTTCTTGACTTTCCAAGACATGTATTTAGTTATCATTATTGTTTTTTATTTGTTGACACAAATGACTTTTTATTTATTTTATTAGATACATGTATAAAGTTTTGAATTTATATTCAATTTTTTTATTAAAAAAGATATCCGATCTATTACTAGTGAAATAGCTAGTGCAAATTATTTTACAAGGAAGTCGTCCATGCCAATTTCTAACTCTCTTTTTCGAAGCCCAAATGTACAATTGGAAAAGAAAATGATGCAAAGCAAAAGCCTTCACAGCTCGGGAAAAAAAGGGGTCTCACTCACAACTCTCTGAGTGTAAACAATAGCAATACAATGGAGAGAAATGGTGGTCCAGTGGTAAGAGCTTGGAATCAAGAGGTTTGCTCCCTTTGTGGTCTCAGGTTCGAGCCCTGTGGTTGCTCATATGATGGCCACTGGAGGCTTACATGGTCGTTAATTTCAGGGCCCGTGGGATTAGTCGAGGTACACGCAAGCTGGCCCGGACACCCACGTTAAACTAAAAAAAAAAGAATAAAAATAATAATTCACAAACAGGCTATAAAAATTGGTACTAAAATTCTATTGGCCAACTTTGAAAAATTGTTTGAATATAAAACCATGAATTTGTAAGACAATTGACTTTATGTCTTATATTTAATTGTTCATGTTTACAATTAGAAGACTACTTACCTACATGTCCCACAAGGTTTTGTGAGGTCAACAATGACCAAGTTATTTATGTTACATTAGTAAAACCAGATTATTGATTATTACTGTCGGTCCATTTGAAATCTTAAAAGCATCCGGTTGGGGGGCTCAAAAACTGGTAGATGAAACACTAAATAAGGTGCTTATAAAACTGCAATAAATGTCCTCACTCGTAGGATCTTTTTAGTTCCCTCTTTCTTAGGGTAAACACAAATATGCAATAATGTTTCTCTTTGATCCAAGTGACCAGCAGCTATAATTAACGAATTTATATCTGCCTGCCTATTCTAGCCAAGGCTGTCAGTTTTCCGACGACAAATTCTGTCACCACATGTATCAATGTTATTAAACACTAAAAGCCCAGTACGTAGAACCCAGACTAGACCTATCTGTCTCTTGAACAGGTTGGGTGTGGAAAAAATCAAGTCAACTTTACTTGATTTGGCAGGTCAACATGTGAATAGTTAAAATCCTAGTTAATTTTGTTAAAAAAAAAATCAAAATAATATTATTTTAACATTTTAAATTGTTAACCCACTCAATTTATTATCTAAACCTTACACTAATAACCAATAATTCTATGTCGGGTTTAATACCCATATTATATATTGGGTTAATGATATATGCAGTGCTCGTGTCCTTTCTAAAGTTCATAGATTTCTATCTTGAAAGTGATTGTGATTTGTACATGGTACCAAGTGCTGCTGCTAGGGACATAGAAAGAGCCATGTCATAAGAACAAATTTGTTCATATATATTATTATTGATCTTGCATGATGACTTGACATAGAAACACTTAGAGTTAAGTTAAAGTGAAGTTGGTGAGTTTAATTAATTGTAATCTTGGTAGGTTTAATGTATAGTTTGTAGACTAGACGTGGATTCACGCTACACTGTGTGATCATATATAAATTTTTTTTTGTAAAAAATAATGCTCAAGTTTTGTAAGTGTGTTTTAAAGAAAAAAAATATACGACTCGGGTTATAGCCTTGATCAGATCAAACTAATATGTTGGTTTTATTTTAATTAGATAATAAAAAATAGGCAATGATAATAAACAAACCATTTAAAAAAAAAAAGAAATCACAATAACTTTAGAAAAGAAACCTTTGGAATGAAGAAATTGAGTAAAAAAAGGAAAAAAAAATAGCCCGAGTTAACCTGAATTAACAAAATAGAAGTGTAACTTGGATAATAAAAGCTCGAGCTAACCGGCGAGCCAACCTCAATTAACCTGCTAAACTAGTGATTCAAGTTATAAGATCAGGATAACTCGATAAAAAAAATTAAAAAAAACCAAAAAATTAATTGTTTTTTGAAAAAAAAAGTTATGCTAAACAATGAAATCAGAAAAAAAAACAAGAAAAAAAAAGACATCAACTCGTGATAACTTTTAAAATCCATGATCCAGGTCATTAGACCAAAAACACCTTACATGGAAAAACCATGAAACCCAATCCCCAACAAATCAAATGTTGAAGGATGAAATTGAGAAAAGAAGTCAATTATAAAAAAAGTTCCAAAACCAAAATTTAACAATTAAAAGAATAAGGATAAAAATCAAAATAAAAAATAAATTACAGGGTAACTTTAAATTTTTTATTGTAGGGTGAAATTGAAAAGAAAAATAACTTTAATAAAATGGAAAAAAATCAAAAGAATGAGGACCAAATTAGAAAATAATAATATACCATAAATTTGGATTGATGATAAAATTGATAACCAATAAAAAATATACAAAAGGATCAAGAAAAAAACAATTAGAAATTAAAATAATGTGGACCAAAGAAGAAAACAAATGACACATTGGGATTGAAAGATGAAAACCAAAACAAATTAAAACATTACAAAAAAACCAAGAACAAAAATATAACAATCAAAATAATAGAGATCAAATCTAATGAAAAAATAAATTCAGGTGCTGCTTTGAAAGATGTCCGTTGATGACACATGTTAGCTAGTGGCAGAGGGCTAGGTGCGGAATCCGAGGAGGAAAGAGAAAGTAAAGAAAGAAAATATAAAAGGTTGTCAAAGCTGAGTCCTCGGGTGTCCATTAATGACACGTGCTGGATAGTGATAGAGAGGCCGTTGAGACGATTCAAATGTTGCTCTAGAAGCTAATGCTTGTAGCGGGTGATGTTGCCCGAAGACCACGGCCAAAACTCACATGAACACACATCAACAATTTTTTTTAGTAATATATATTACTAACGAAAGTACCAATATGCCTCTCAGCCCATTTAATTTAAAAAAAAACTGAGATAAAATGACTAAAATGACCCTGTATAAAAGTTTAAGTTTTTTTTTACAGTAAAGGCATCCCAATAATTTTAATGTGGAATTATAGTTGAAAACCCCAAATAGCCACCAAACACCAGTTTAGATTTCTTTTGTTCTAAGGCAATTAAATATTTTTATCGTGCATAAAAAGGTTAAAAAAAAAAAACTCTTTTTCCTAGCATCCAAACCAACCTTTTGTGTTGAGAGGGAAAATTCGTGTTTTTACTGTTCCAATCTACTATGCTATGCTACTGAGAATTTCACCCTTCCATTTTAGTTAATTTTGTTATAATGACACAACTTTCCCTAGCTGTCCTTACTTTTCTTTAATTCTTCCTATGGCATGAATTAAATGAGTAATGTTCCACTTGTGAACCATCTTCATGAAGGCCTTGAAGCCAACTAATTTGATCTGGTTTTCTTTTTGGTATAGAAGAGAAAATACAAGAGAGACTAAGCTCTAATTAAGATGAGCTACACAAGCTCTAATTGACATTTAAATGTTAAAATTTAAAAAGATAAAATTACTTACAAAAACTGATAAAATCCGTCGGTAAATCAGAATACGGATGTTGTGACCACAAAACTTCAAGAAATATGAGGAAGAAGAAGGAGAAATAGGGGAGGAGAGGGTCGGCAGAGTGAGCATATATTAACTTTTTCCGACGGATTCACCGACGACATTATTCCGTCTATGAGTCCGTCGGCTATTCTGATGGTAAACAGGGCACGTCATTGTACGGGGATTTTGGTTTGAATCCCTCGGTGATTCCGTCGGTATTTCAAACGGTGAATAGGTCACGTCACCTTACGGAGCTGCCGTTTTGAATCCCTCTGTGATTCCGTCGGTAACATCACCCGCAAAAACCTCCACGTCATCAAACCGCCTTTTTTTAATTCTGAATATTCCGTCCGTCATTATGTCAGTATATACTGGCGGAATGATGAACGGAAAAGTCCGTCGGTAATTGTGACCTCAAATTACCGACAGAATTAGTTCGTTGGTAATGCCGTTAGTATTAAGCGAATTTCTGGTAGTGAGAAGGATAGTAATTACAAGGATTTTCATATGGAACTTTGGTCAATGGCAATAATTGGAGTAAGACCAATTGATTAAACCATGATTAATTAGCTTAAGGTTGTAATGAAATGAATTTTATTAAGATGCTTGATAAAATGAATCCATATATTAAGCTTCCAGTGTTCCACGTTGCATATATGATAAGCAAAAGCAGACGACTTCACAAAACAAATAAAATATTAAGCAAATAACCCTTAAGGTGGGGACTTCTTTCCTATAGTTTGGCAACTTACGATCATATTAGCTTTTATTTACTTGAAATAAAAAATAAATTAAGTTTTAAATTAAATTTGTACTCTCACCTAATGATGTTAGGGCCTACCAAACCTTTTTTTTTTCCTTGAAGGGGTTGTATGTATCTTTTTTTTCAAGCCTCGTGACACTCTTGTTCCACCAAACCATATGGTTCCCTTTCTTCTTCTATTGGTCCAAAAAGTTTAAATCCACCCATGGGGAGACGTATATCATGAGAAAATCATTACAATAATCTTGGTTGTTCGACATTTCAAAAGAGCCATTCATGCTGCAGACAAGTCATCCGAATAATCTAAACTAAATCAAGAGAAATCTTCCTTGCTGATCTTAGTAGGGCTAAGCCCACGTCATTTAAATTGAGTACGAGATAATTAATTCATATCATAAACCCACCTCATCTCGATAGTAATACTTACTATACAGATGTCATGCGATACATTACGGGCTACATTAAATTTTTTTTAATGTAAACAAAGATTTTTTTTCTAATATAAAAAAAGATATTTATACGATATCAATGTTTTAAAAAGAGTTAGAAAAATCTAAAATTTTGATAATTGAAAGAGATTGCGTGTGCGGTTAGAACACTGATTTAAAAAGAAAATTAAAAAAACACCATAAAACAAGCATCTCATTCATATCCACACAATTAATTTAATTTAATTTAATTAAAAAATCCTTTTAAAAAGGTTAGAATCAACAAAGGTCAAAAATAAAATCCGAGTTAACCATTGTTAATTTTAAAATAATAGAAAAAACTCATGGAAAGAAAATAAAGGAAATAACAAAATGTTGGTGGATGAAACCGAAAGAAAAGAAGCTTAAAAAAAGAAGAAAAAAACCAAGTAAGTCCGAGTGAATCTCGTAAATCTGAGTTAATCTCTCAAACCCACAACTCGTTAAATTTTAAACCTAGACTCAACTAAAAAACTCAACACCCAACCAATTAAAAGTCGGAGGATAAAATCAAAAAATTTAATTAAATTAAAAAAATTCCTTTTAAAAAAGCTAAATTTAAAAAAGAAGGAAAAAACCCAAGAAAAATCATGTTATTTTCGAAACAATAGGTAAATCCCATGGAAAGCGAATAAAAAAAATGTTGGACGATGAAATAAAAAAAAGAGCTTAAGAAAAGGAAAACAAAACTAAGCAAGTTCAGGTGAACTTTATAAACTTGAATTAAACTCTCAAACCCGTAATCCGTTAAATTCTAGACTTGGGCTCAACCTAGAAGTTCAACACCTGAAGAATTAAATGTTAAACAATGAAATCAATTAATTTAATTTTCTTAAAATCCTTTTAAAAAAACTAAATTTAACAAAGAAAAAAAAATCCAAGGCAACCCATGTTATTTTCAAAATGATTGAAAAATCTTATAGAAAGCAAATTAAAAAAACAACAAAATACTATAGGATGAAACAAAAAAAAAAGAGTTTAGAAAAAGAGAAAAAACCAAGTAAGCCCGGGTGAACCTCGTAAACTCGGGTTAATCTTTTAAGCTCACAATCCGTTAAATTCTAAACATCGAACTCAACTAATAACCTAAACACCCAACCAATTAAAGATAAAAAAACTAAGGCAACCTATGTTATTTTCAAAATCCTATAGAAAACATATATGAAAAGAACAAAATGTTGGAGGATGAAATAAATAAAAAAGCTTTAAAAAGAGAAAAAAACCAAGTAAACCTGAGTGAACCTAGTAGACTCGAGTTAATCTCTTAAACCTGTAATCCATTAAATTCTACATTCGGGCTCAATTAAGAAGCTAAACTACTGGCCAATTAAATATTGAAGGATGAAACTATAAAACAAATCAATCTAAACAAAATTCAAGGTAAAACAATAACAATAATAATAATAATAATAAAAGATTAGATTTGATAGGAAAAAAAAATAAAGAAGGAATAAATTTTGTAAACAAAAAACAATTTCAAAAACCACCTCAAATAAAATAAATAGTAATTGAAGAAATGAGAATCAAATATGACAGATGAAAAAATCTAAGGGGGGTGAAATTGAAAAAAATCATTAATTTTATAAATTATTTCAAATAAAAAAAATTATAATAAAGAGAATAGAGATCAAATGTTAAGGATAATAAACCATAAGGGCTGACCTGAATATTTGAAATGCTAGTACAAAAATCAAAAAGGAAAGAGAGAGAGTGAGAGAGAGAGAGAAAACAAAGTTACACACGCCAAACCAATAATAATTATTTCACATGCACCACCTGTATATGGAGGGGATGCCAAGACGCTCCGGTCATTGCCCTAGAAGCAAGGTTTCAACCACTAAATGATGTTGCATGTATTGTTCAAATCCTACAAGCATTGTTCACGTGTTCCTAGTTTTTAAATTTTTTTTTGCTTATTTATCAAATTACTTTACTGCCTCTAATGACACTCGATGATTACCAAATAACCAAAAGTGAAAGACAAAAGCACTCTTATATCAAAGGCAAAGATTTTTAAATTTCAATGGTAATGAAGTAATTTAACGGTGTTAAAATTAAGTCGAAGACCAAAAAGCCACTTGATCTAAGTGTAATGCTTTTCGCTTTCAAGAGTAATATAATAATTACATTGTACAATAAAAATATTAAAAGACTAATTAACCCCGTTATGAGTTCTATAAAAAGACCATTCTACTCATAAAATCAAGTTAAATGAGTTTTTTTTGAAGGATAAAGTAATAATTTCACTATGTAAATTCAGGTGTGGATAATAATTTATCTCTGCAAATTCACTATATGAAATGTAAGTTAAATTGTTTTTTTTAATCTCGCTTTCATTTGATATGTTCTCATTGTATATAGGATTCTGCGTTTGGAAATAAAATTCATCCTTATAGTCCAACCAAAAATAAACTATACAAAACAAAACTAATCTTATTTGAGATTTGAATATTGATATTGAAAGAGATAGTATACACTCTCTAACTAACCACAGACAAAACCTGCTAAACTTATTTAGGTTTATCTACTGTAATTAAACATGATTAATGTCTTATATTGGCTTGACATTAGAACCCTATCCCCGGCAACTCTTCAGAGTTCTTAATTCCACTCTCTGAATTTACCTAATTAACTATCAATTTGGAAAGGGAAACAAAAACTCTGATGAAAATTATCTGGGCAAGTAAATTAAGAACATATGAAACTGACTTCTATGGCGTCAAGTCAGAACTCGAAAGATATTATACACGATTGAATCAGAGTATACATTATCATATCATTGTTTGTGGACTGAGTAAAAAAAACTGTAAATTAAAATGTTGGTGATAGTGATTTCTTTTGAAGCATCCCTTTTTTCACTTTACCACTACCCACTAGGAATAGAAAACTTGGAATATATTTACAAAATGTATCTGCTTGCATTTGATAAAAGATGTAGTTGAGGAGGATGTAGCTTGGAAGTCAGTCCATATAGAATTGTTATTTCTAGACTTTAGAGTATATAATCTGACAAATGGATATTATTGTGCTCTAATTAAACTAAGATTATTAACTAGGGTATTTTTGAAATAAGACAATACTCTACCATGGCTTGGCAGCTCCTCCTTCCTGGGACTTGAGGGCCAAGGAGCCATATGTCCTTCTCAAAACGGGTCACTTTCCTCGCATATCATTACATTAGCTGAAGGGGCCAACATTCTCATGGTATGGCTCTCTGCCCTTTTCCGAGATAATTTTACCTTCTTTCGCTTTTGTGGCTTTAATTTCCCCCTTTTCACCTTTTCCACAACTGTACATGTAGCAATTTTAATTATATTAATTTGTGTTTTAGTTGTTTAAGTACGGTATTTAGATGGTTTTGTTATTTCTTTTATCCGTGAAAAATGAGTTTATAGTACTAATTAAATTAAAATTAGAAAAGTATGTTAGCTTCTTCTTATTAATTGAACTTGGGAAATATTAGCTTCTTCTTTTCTATTAATTTCAAGTTAGAAACTAAAATGTTTTACAAAAAGATTTTTTTTTTTAAAAAAAAGAGGAATAAAAAAGGGGAAGAGAAAAGAAAAGCATTTAAAATGATGGGTGCTGTATTTGGGCCTTGGTAGTAATGGGGGGCCACATAGAAAACGACCAGAAATAATTGAAAGCTGAGCACTTGTTGTTTTTCTGCTACAGAATGGTGGTGTGCTGAAAGCTGATATTTATTTATCAAAGACTGTGTATTATTATTATTATATAATATATGTGTGTGTCTATCTATCTATCTATCTATCTATCTATCCATAAGGTGGTCTTTTAAGGGGGTCCACGTGGCACGGCCGGCAAGGGGTGGCCATGGCCACGTGGTAGAAGTGGTCCAAATGGATCAACAGTTGTTTGAAACGTGACACGTGTTCTTAAAGGAAAGGTGACAGGCTGTTGACCAAGAAGGCATGCAATGGAAGAGGGTTTAAACTTTAAAGTGTGAATTCATTATTATTTGATCAAAACTTGGCAAGTGAATTTACTTCTAGAAACAGCGAGATTGTAAGAGGGGGTCACCTAAAATATTTGAGTTTTTTTTTTATAAAAATATATTATTTTAAAATAAATTCTCATGTTTATAGCAATCCTTTTTGGTAGTAAGACAATTTTTATTTTCTTAATAATAAAATACTAATCTAATCCCTACTTGTCAACAGCAGGATTATATTTGTTGGTCATAGAGAGGTCGCCGGAAAGAAAAAAAGAGTGTAGATGTTTTTTGCTTTTGCAGCTTGGCAAGGTGGGGCTGCTACTGCATCCTACTACTACACAAGTAATCATGAAAAGTGCTTTCGGATATAAAAGTGGCAATTTCAGCTTACAGCTTTTTAACAGTAAATTTCATGACATTTCTCAATCATTATATACGGTCAAGATCCAACGTGAGAACTTTTAGATGGAAATTCTTGAATTTATAAGGGTTATGAAGACTAAAACCCAACTAATATTTTCATTATTTGTTGAACTTCAGACAAAAAAAAAAAAAAAAAGGACTCAAATATCGTCAATGTCCACTCTTTAATTTATTCATAGCTAGAACTGATTAGGCTAAAAGCCTATTGATGAAAACCCTTTTATTTGCCAAGTCATCCATCCAGTTCCTTTTTTTTTTCCTATAAGAATTCAAGGCTGCGAAGGCTTAGGATATCCACAATCGACGCAACTTGGTGGTTTAAAATTTGATGTGGTCCATACGCACATTTCTGGCATGAACAAATAAAACTTTTAATAGTATTGTGTAAGAAGAAAAGAGAGTGCTGGCGTTATCAAGAACTACAACAATTTAGCTGCGGATAAGCGTAGAAATAGAGTGATTCAGATTGAACATGCAAGACATGGCCTAGGTTGTTTTCATTAACTACTGTCTTCTTCTTCTTCTTCTTCTTCCTCCTCCCTCTAAGTGAACTAAGGATAATAGTGATACCAAAAAATGCTCAGTAATAGAACTAATCGAATGCAATTTACTAATGTTCTAGGGTAGAAGGTTGGTATAAATATACAACACAATACGATCAAAATATTGATTGAATTCCTTTCATCAACAACTTCCTAATAAAAAAATAATTTGAAGCATTATCATCATTATCAATTACCATGTCCACAATATTTTCAAGCTCAACATACAAAATAACCTATATAAACATCTTGTAGCGACACATAAAAACACTCCTAAATTTTATGCATTTTCATGCTATAAAGTGACATGATTTAAAAAAATATATATCAAAAAAGTTAATGAACATTAATAAAAAGGATGTAATTAAGAATTTTCTAAAACATTTGCGAACAAATCGATTCTATTATACATTTGAGATCCAATTGAGAATGAGTATATAGATTAGGTTCTCAATTGAGATTACTTCTAATTTTTTTATTTTCACTATTTTATTTGTTTTCTAATTTTTATGAACTAACTTTAAAGCTATCTCATTCCAATACATTGTATATATGTCTTGCATGAATTATAACATTAGGAGATTTACATAAGGTTCATTCCTCCTAAATCTAATGGTAATATAATATCATTAGCTATATTACTCATTTACTTCTAATTTTTTTTTTTTTTTGTATTTGTGATCGTGAGATTAAATCTCTCTTTTAATAAGGGTTTTTTCTATCTTTTTGCCACACTATCATTTTTCCTTTCATCTCTCTCAATCAAGTATTCACAAGATTACTGAGTTAATTGCACACATAAATACGCCCATACAAATAAATATAAGTAGCAAGTGAATAGTATTAAGAATAAACCTAACGCCCACACAAATTAAGAGAGATATGATGAAAATGATTTCCTATGCTTCAGCTATAAGATCTATCATGTATGTGATTTTATGTACATGATTAAATGTATTTTATACTTTAAGCATAATGAGTAGATACCAATCTAATTCAAGTGAGATTCACTATAAGATGCTTAAAAATATTATTAAGTGCTTAAGAAGAATTAAGAATGTATTTCTGGTCTTTGGAGGACATGAATTAGAAGTTCATTGTTTTTTAGATGCTAGTTTACAATTAGATATTGATTATAGAAAATCTTAGTTATGATATGTTGTTACTATATGTCATAATCCATTTCTGGGTTATTTCACAAATTCAATTTTTTTTTCAAAATAAAAAAATAAAGTAAAGGCTGGCAACGTGAAGAAAGTAGGTAGAGGAGGATTTCAAACATATAAAAAATCAAGCTATAATTTTGGATGAAATTTAAAGCCTAATTGTATCCCATTATACCCAAAATTGAAGAAACAATGCAAATTCAAGGTCAAATTAAATGACTATTGGATGAATCTGCATAAAAATTAAGTCTAAAGATATAATTAAATTTTTAATAGGCTAATTTGATTTAATCATGGGCCAAATTAATGTTTAATCATGTTCATGAATTAATTTAGGTCCAATTACAAGATTTAATTAGGTGCAATGACTTAATTATATTTTAAAAGGGTCAAATTAATTTTATTAGGAGCTTAATTGGTAAAAACTTAAGTTTGCGAGCCCAACTTGGGCTTAAGTGAGAAGATTGAAATTTTAAGAGACCAAATTTAATTTTTACCAAATCCATTAATTGAAATCAGGGGTAAAATCACAAAAAAAAATTAAAGTTTTGGGGTCAATTGTAGAAATTTACAGCCAAGAACCAATCTGCAAAAGGTGTCAAACTATATGGACCCAATTGATTGAAATCATAGGTGAAATTGAAGAAAATTGAAAGCTTAATGGTCAATTAGGAGCTAAATTGAAGAAATACAAGACCAAGGACAAAAATAGAAAAGGCACCGAAATCTGGGGCTAAAATTGAAGCTCTGGAGCTAAAATTGAAGCTTTCCATGGACTAAATTGCATAAAATTTAAAGATTGAAGCCAATCAGGAGTGTAAATAAGATAAATCAGAAATCAAATAACCAAAATGAACATTACCAAAACAATATCGTTTGGGTTACTGTTCATCTTCTTTAATTTTCTCTGAAATGACAGCTCAGGGAGGCTATTTTGCAAGTGCATTTAATGCCATTAATCTCCACCAAATTTGACAACACTAACACCAAAATGATCACCTGACATTTCTCTATATCCTAATATGGTCCATTCAGGTCGATTGACAACACAACGGTTGTGGCGTAGGCCTAAAAAGGACAACTCAGACAGCTTTTAACTGCCAAATTTGACAGTTCATGGTGCCTATTTTGAACTAATGGTTAAGATATTTCCCAGCCGAACAAGGGCCAAGATTTGTCACCATTAAAGACAAAACATCCCTTTTCCACCCCCTATAAATAGGGGTGGATTTCATGGCCTGAGGAGGAAGAAAATCAAGTCCAAAGTCGATTAAAAATCAACTTTTCCCCCCTATTTCTGCTGTTAGGTGATAGTTCTCTATTTTCTCTCTCTCTCTCCACCACCGCCACCACCTCTTACATCTACCAAAGACAACCACCAATAGACCAACTCCTCCCCCCAGCACCTTCGTGGTCCAACGACAAAAACCACCAGCACAGCTACCACGAGCTTCCTCTCTTCTTTGCAAGCTTCTGCTTCTTCCTCTTCCAGCTGCAATTAGCACCAGCAACCGACTTCACCACCTTTAGCCACGTCATGAATAGTGGAGAGTGAACTCTTCATTATTCCTAATCAATTACATTGATGCAATTGTGCCAACTGACTAAGAAGTTTACACATTGTTACACTACATATACTCTAGATACATGAGGAGTGTGTAAGAAATTCTTGAGGAGAATTGATCCCTAAAGAGTTGAAGAGCCTACAAACTCCTAGGGGAGTTCTTGTGTGAATTTTTAGCAATAGGATGTTCCAGTTAGGCTACTGCGGTAGGAGATATAACATTGTTCATTGTCTCAACAAGTAAGGTAATATAGACATAAAGAGTTTGTGGTAAGAGATACTCTTCTTGTAATTTTTCAAACTAGTGAAAAATTGTTTATCTTGTGTTTGGCTACCTTAGAGGGTTTTTTTATATGTTGAAAAGTTCTTCAAAAGGTTTTTTCTTTGTAACCAAATATCTTGTACATCTAAGTTTATGTATTTTCTATTAATTGGGTTACTGATCAATGTTTGCAAATTGTTATCAGATCATTTGTTAACGGATAGTAAACAGGAAAAACAATTTTTAAGTGGTATCATAACATTTTGACTCTATAGATGTGAGATATATTTTTCCTAATTGAAAATGTCAACACTGAATTCACCACCATAATTCAATGGTGAGAACTATGCCTACTAGAAGGTTAGAAAGAGAGCCTTTCTCAAATCACTAGATGAGAATGTATGGCACTTAGTAGAGCAAGGGTGGATCAAACCTAGTATTCCTTTTGCTGAATAGACCAAAGATGATGCTGCTAATTGTAAATGGAATAACAAAGGCCTGAATGGTATATTTATGGTAGTTTCTCCTGATAAGTTTAAAAGAATCTCTATATGTGAAACACCTAATGAAGTTTAGAATATTCTTAAAGTTACTCATGAGAGAGCTAAAACAGTGAAAAATTATAAATTATAAATGTTAACCTTAAATTTTAAGGAAATTAGAATGTTGGAAGATGAGTCTTTTATGAGTTTTGTGCTAAACTTAATGTCATTGTGAATTTCATGTTCAATCTAGAAGATAAAGTGGATGATGCAGGAATTGTAAGAAAGATCCTATGATCCTTACCTAAAAGGTTTCGGCTAAAAGTAATAGCTATTGAAGAAAACAAGGATCTTGATACTATACATGTTGAATTTACATTGTCTAAGAAAAGAAAAGGTAAGTCCATTTCACTTAAATCTTCTAGGAAAAAATATGACTACTCTTCTTACGATGATATTAATAATAAAGATATAGCTCTCACAATTAAGAAATTTAGAAAATTCTTGTTTAAGAAAAGTAATATTGATAAAGGCAAAAAGGTCAATAATTTTGTCAAAATAAATGAATAAGAAAGATTTAAGTGTTTTGAATGTTCAAGATATAGTCACTTAAGAAATGAATGTCCTAATTTTAAAAGAAATAAAGGAAAAGCTCTTAATGTTACGTTAAGTGATGATCTTAAAATTCTAATTCATCTGATAATGAATTTTCTTTCGTTGCTCTTTCTGATTCTATTAATAGATCTACTAACATGATACAAACTATTGAGAAATCATATGGTTCTAACACAAATTAGACTATCAATAATTTTAGTGATTTAAATATTACTTATGTTGTTAATGATCATGAACTAATCTTGCAGGAAGCTTATGATGATTTGTGTGAAAAGTTGTGAAAGTCAAGAAATTGAACAAGAAATTATTTAATAAACTGAAATATATGAAGAATGAGAAGAAAAATCTGGCAAAAGCTCTAAAACTATCAAAAGTAGAGATATATAGATCTCTCACGAAAGTCAAAGCACTTGAGAATGAGCTGACTATATGAAAACAATCACAAGAACTGTCAATAACATAAAAACTTGATGAGTTGTTGAAAGCTCAAAGGGTAACTACTAATCATACATGATTATGATACATGACACATGAAAACTCCATCAATAATATGTTTGTACCCTCCTCCTCCATAGGAATTATCTTTGTAAAAAGTAAGGGACCTTTCATGCTTGAAGATAAATCAAATAACGTAAAAAAAAATATAAGTTGAAAGATAAGTTTATTACTACCTATAAAGATTATGGAATTGAGGCACATGTAAAAAGAAATTGTTTTGATCTAGGAAACAGATTTGAGAGTAAAAATCAAAATCTAGACAATACTGGATGATCTTGATCTTTGACATCAACACCTTGGTCATATTGATTTTAGAGATTTTTCAAAAAGAATTAAAAAGGAAGTTGTATGAGGACTACCAAATCTGCAAATAGTCAAGACAATGGTGTGTGGAGCATGTCAGAAAGGAAAACAAATTAAAGTTCAACACAAAAAGATTGCTAACATTTTGACATCAAGACCATTTGAATTATTGCATATGTATCTAATGGGTACAACTCAAACAGAGAGTCTTGGTGGAAAGAAGTATATCATGATCATTGTAGATGATTATATATTTAAGATATATTTGAGATATACTATTAAAAGATAAATTTAAATCTTTTAATGTTGTAAGGAAATTGATTACGACAATTACAGACATAAAAGATCTTTATATCTCTAGAATTTATAATGATCATAAGAAATAATTTGAGAATACTAACTTTTTATATTTTTATGAAGAACAGGGTTTACATATAAAATGCTCTACTCCAATCACTCCTTAACAAAATGGTGTAGTTAAGAGGAAGAATAAAGATGTATAAGAAATGGCTCGGACAATACTGAATGGTAAGAAAGTTGCAATGCACTTTTAGGGGGAAGTTGTCAACACAACTACCCATATTTTAAATCATGTTGTATTTAGACCAGGTACAAAAATACCCCTTATGGTTAGTGGAATAACAAGAAGCCTATAGTCAAATACTTTAGAGTATTTGAAAGTTTTTGCTACACCTTGAGAGATCGAGAAAACTTATATAAGTTTGATAATAAGAGTGATGAAGGAATGTTTCTTAGATATTTATCACTCAATAAAGCCTATAAAGTCTATAATCTATGGACTAAAACTGTTATGGAAACAATTAATGTGGTTATTGATGACAATATAAAGGAATATGTTAGGAAAAATCTTGATGACATGTTTGAAGCAGCATAAAAAACCTTATATGAATAGGATGAACATTATGAGGAAGGAAGTTCTATACACATGTTTGAATAGTCCCAAGAAAAAGAACCTTCCTCAAGGATAAAGCACAAACATCCTAAGAAGAACATAATTGAAAAAATAGATGAAGGTATAAGGTTGAGAAAAAGAATTATTAACCAAGTTTTATATGTGTGTTATTTGTCATAGGTTAAACCTAAAAAGGTTGAAAAAGCTCTACAAGATGAAAGTTGGATCAATTCCTTGTATGAGGAACTAAATTAGTTCACTAGAAATGATGTATAAAAGAGTTGGTTGCATGTCCTCGTAGTCACAATATAATTGGAACCAAGTGGACCTTCAAGAACAAATTAGGTGAGCATAGAACAATTATAAAAAAATAAAATAAAGCAAGACTGTTGGCACAAGGATACTCACAAGCCGAAGGAATCAATTTTGATGAAACATTTGCACTAGTAACTCATTTGGAGCTTGTTTGCATATTGCTTAGATTTACTTATCACCAGAACTTCAAACTATACCAAATGCATATGAAGAGTGCTTTCCTGAATGAGATTTTACAAGAAGAGATATATGTAGAACAATATAAAGGTTTTAATAATTATTTATTTCCTGATCATGTGTATAAATTAAAGAAAACCCTTAATGGTTTAAAACAAACATCACTAACCTGGTTTGAATGGTTAACAAAATATATGTTAGATAACTGTTTTCAAAGAGGTTATATTATTAGGACACTCTTTATAAGAAAAACAAATAAAGAAATACTTGTTTAGATGTATACTGTTGACATTGTGTTATGAGTTACTCATGATTCACTCTCTCATGGGTTTGCTAATGAGATGAAATCTCACTAACCTGGTTTGAATGGTTAACAAAATACATGTTAGATAACCGTTTTCAAAGAGGTCATATTATTAGGACACTTTTTATAAGAAAAATAAGTAAGGAAATACTCATTATTTAAATTTATATTATTGACATTGTGTTATGAGCTACTCATGATTCACTCTCTCATGGGTTTGCTAATGGGATGAAATCTGAATTTGAGATGAGCATGATTGGTGAGTTAAACTTATTTTTTGGTTATGATAATGGAATATCTATTTCTTAATCAATGAATACATAAGAAGTTTGGTGAAAGGTAAAAATCATGCTCAAACCCTCATGAGAACTTCTATCAAGATTAGTTCAGACCCTATAGGTAAGTATGTTGATTCCACACTTTATAAAAGCATGATAGGAAGTTTGCTTTATATAATTGCAACCAAACCTAATACTGCTTTTAATGTTGGTGTGTGTGCTAGATTAAATTATAATCCACAAGAATCATATCTTATTGCAATCAAAAGAATCTTGAAATACTTAAGTGATACATCTGATTATGGTATTTGGTATTCAAAAGACTCGAATTTGAGTTTGGTATGTTACTCAAATGCTGATTGGGTTAGTAATGTTGATGATAGAAAAAGCATAACAGGAGGCTATTTTTATGTTGGTGGAAATTTGACAGCATGGATGAGCTAGAAATAGAATTCAATTTCATTATCCACTATTGAAGATGAATACATTGTTGTTGGAAGTTATTGCACACAACTTTTTTGAATGAAGAGATTTTATAGGATTATGATTTTTCTCAAGATACTTTGATTGTTTATTATTATAATTCTAGTGCCATTAGTATCTCTAAGAATCTTATGCAAAATTCATGAACCAAATATATTGACACAAGGCATCATTTTATTTGACACTTGGTTAAATAAAAATTTGTGACATTAGAACATGTTAAAACTGAACATCAATTGTCAATTATGAAGATGACAAAGAAAGGTTTTATGAATGAAGATTGACCTTTGAGGTAAGAATGACAAAGAAAGGTTTGACATATTTCATCAATAAAGATGATGAAAGAAAGGTTTTTTAAAATCAAAATGATTAGTTTATCTCACTCACACACTCACATCCTTATTCGATCAAAAAAATGAGATATGCTTTTTTGAATGAAGATTGACCTTTGAGGTAAGTATCTCTTTTTAAAATTGTCAATTATAAGTGTTTTTAGGCTAAATATTGGATTACCTTATTAAGGTTTATATATTTTTCCTTAGTGTGCAAATTAATAGACATATGAATATAATGATAGATGATATAACTATTTTTTTTAATGCTCAATTGTTTTAAAGAAGGTTATTGGCTAGTCAAAAAAGGTCTTTAAATAACAAAATAATATATTTTAATACGGAGAAGCCAATGGTACTTATTAATAAAAAGGAAAGAAACATGATTTGATATGACAACGCCTTTTTCAAATATTGACTTATTATTTCTATTTTCGCAAATCATAAAAGTCAATTCAGTTCTCTTTCTCTGTCACCTTGATTTAAAAGTCCTTGTTTTGCCAATTTCTAAGGCAAAATCATTTGTCTCTTTTCTCTCTTGATAAACTATATATCTCTTGAATAGTTATTCAAATTTTTCTCTTTAATATTGCATTCTAAATCATTCAGGAAAAATGGTAAGAAGTTTGAATCTTGATCTAATAAAAAAACATGTTGATTTGATCTTATGTAATGTGAAAAGCACAAATCATGAAGTTTCTTGAAATCTTTATTGATGAATGTTGTGTTAATTTATGCAGGGTTAGTATAAGATGAAAGCATAAAAAAAAACATAAACTGTCTTCATCGAGATCCTCAAATGAACAAGAGTAAAACCTCATCTTATAAGAAAACCCTTGTTCACCTTTCCAAGATTCAAAAGACTGACGAGAAAGGCAAGGGAATGGCCAGTTCATTAAAACTTGGAACACATTCGGCCAAGATGGAGCATTTCACCTTACCTAAGGCAAAAAAACATTCAGGACAAACTTCTCAATAAAGAATTTATTGGGAGAACATGAGGTATCCATAAGAGATTTATATGATACTATATTTGCTTTCATTGAAGAGATTTTTAAGAAAAGAAAATGGAAAAAATTGACTAAAGGGATACCTATTCCATATATAGAAATTGTGAGGGAATTTTATGCTAACTGTGAACCATTTACTTAGATGACAAGTCAATCACTTTCAAAGAAAGGGATCAAACCCTCACCTTGTTCCCCTATATCATTAGAGACTTTTATGGCTTGCCTAAGGTCAGTAATTTGAGTTTTCCTTACAAAGAAATTGGGACACCATCCAAAACCTAAATGAGTGATCTTTTTATAGGACCTAAATGGACTGCCAATTCACTAAGGTTACCTATAACGTCGATGATAGCACCCAATATATTGTTAGGAAAAATTATCCTGACAAACTTGTGGCCAATTGCTAGACATACAAAACTGACAATTGGAAAAACCCAGTTCATGTATTTAATTATGACTGATGTACCCATTGATCTAGGTACACATTTTATAAATGTGATTAAAAAAACATTCTCTGACAAGGAATGAAGTCTGCCCTTTGAGGGTCAAATCACTAGAGTAGCTAATCTAACTAAGGTTCCCTTATGAGATGTTAAAACCATAGTAAAAATATTTGGCAAAATTCATACTATAATTATTGTGAAATCTAAAACTATGGTCAGCAAGAAAAAACCTTTTGCTAACGAGTCAACTTCATCTTAACTAGAGTCACCCTCAACTATCTAATTACTTTCAATAATCATAGAGGAATTATAGTTTTTAACCAACACGTTTGATAGTTTTACAAGAAGGTGGGATAAAAAATCCGAAGAAGTTGACAAGCTGCTCTCTAATATCCAACAAGATGTGGTACATGTTAATGACATGCTTGTATAATTGGGGTTAGATGTTGAGAAAATCCATCATACGGTTGTGAGAGATGATGATAATGTGAACCTTGATTAGTGCCAAATCAAGGGAGAGATGAGTTGATGGAATGTATGATTATGGTAGTTTGTAGTCCTTCGTAATGGTTATGGCCGCCATTTAATTGCTACTTCATTTTATTCCTACTGATTTTAAGTCTTGAATTGATTTTAATGGTTTCTAATATTTTGGATAAGCATAGAAACTTTTATGTTATAGCTATATGCAACACTTTTAATCTAAACTTCATGCATATGCATTATAATTTTAATAATTATGTAAAGTTTTTGCATAAAAGTACCTTTTGAGCATGTTATCAACTGTCAGCATGATATAAATTATGAACTATTAAGAACACTGACAATTGTTCATATGCTAATTGATTGTGTCTACAAAATTTTTTATTAGATCTTAACTTGATGCTTACAAATTCTTTTTTTTTTTTTTTTTGTGTTTTGTCACAAATCAAGCCAAATATAGAGATTATAAATGTAGTTTTGTTGGCTTAAATTAGTGAAGATCTTTTTACGATTGGTAAAATGATAATTTATTTAAGATAGAAGTTTACATAGATCTTTTTTGTGATTATCTAATTAGTTTAATTAATATAAGAGATAAGTTTAGATAGATAAGAAAACGTTATCAAAAGATAACTTTATTAGTGTTTTTGTAAAACATGTTAATAGTCTGTTACCAATATAGCATACTAGGAAGCTTGAAGATTATTTATATCCTTACCATATGAGACATGTATATAAGGAAGGTTAAGTCTCAAGAAAAAGGTGCTTCAGATGAGAGTTTCAGAATATAAGAGCATCCATTACATCGACGCAAGTGTGCCGACCAGCTAAGTTTACATAGAATTACACAACATAACTTTTGACACACGAGGAGTGTGTAAGCAATTCTTGAGGAGAATTGGTTCCTAAAGAGTTTGAGAGCGTGCAGACTCCAACAAGAAGTTCATGTGTGAATTGTTAGCAGCAAGATGTTCTAGTTAGGATGACAATAGTTTGAAGATCATCAGGTGTACTGGTAAGCTACTGCAGAAGAAGACATAATGTGGTTCACTATCTTAAAAAGTAAGGTAGTATAGATGCAAAGGATTTATGGTCAGATCATTTAAATTTTCTTTATTTTCTATTTATTTTATTATTGATTAATGTTTGCAAAGTGTTATCAGATCATTTGTTAACATGTAGTAAACAAGAAAATGGACTTTCACATTGTTCCATAAAAGTATTTATTATGCCATCAACATTTATAGTTTTATTGGATCATATTTCCATATAAAAATGTCAAATCCTCACGAAACTATTTTGAACCTTCAGTTTTTACAAGTTCGGCTGCATTACATGCTCATCTTGGACATCCTCATATTTAAGTTCATTTGTACTAAATCATTGAATTCAAACTAAAGAAACATGATTTAGTGCATGACTAGTTAGGTGGCTCGTACTATGCCGCGAAACAATTTTTTTTGCATAAAATATATATATAAAAAAAGTTAAGATCCAATAGTGTTAGGTCTATTTACAAAGCTAAACCCAAAAGCCTTGGGTCTGGCTGCAACGTCTGACTCAAAAGTAATATTTATAATATTAATTATAATATCAATAATAATATTTTTAATATTAATAATAATATTAAACTTGTATAACCCAAGTTTAAGTGGGTCTGCCTACAACGCTAGGCCCTAGAGCTTTGGGTGTGGGTTTGACTAAAAAGCTGTGTTATGAAAATGTTAACTACATAGAAAAACAATTAATATTACAGAATGAAATTAAAAAAAAAAGGATTAATTGAAAAGGAAAAAACAAAGAAAAAAAACAATAAAGCAAAACAGTATTCCAATGAATAGTGCTTTGCGAGGAGGGGTACAGTAAAATACCCTTATAAAATCACGATAATCTAATAAAAAATAAATAAAACAAATTATGAAGTTTAATTCTCAATCAAATTGATATTAAAAGATGAAATTGGAAGAAAAAAACTACTTAAGAAAAAGAAAAAAAATCTAAAACAACCAGGTTAACCTACTTGAGATCCATGTCATGAGAGTGTTATAACTAAATAGAAAAAATAATAATATTAGCGAACTAAATTAAACAAAAAAGAAAGATTAATTAAAAAGAAAAAAACAAAGAAAAAAGAAAAAAAAAACCTATAACTAGAAAGCATACGTGTTTCACTATGGATTTGCATATGAATCAACGGAAGAAAAAATTAATTAAGAAAAAAAATATGAATCAACAGGGTTAACCTATCAAACCAGGTTAACTCATCAAATCTTAGATCCATGTCATGAGAGTGTGATAACTAAATAAAAAAAATTAATATTAACAAACTAAATCAAACAAAAAAAAACAGATTAATGAAAAAGAAAAAAAACAAAAGAAAAAAACCCTATAACTAAAACTGATCGGTCTTTTCACCGTGGATTGCACTGTGTGCAATCCACGGTGAAAAGACCGATCAGTTTTAGTTAATAGATAATAATTAAAATGACAATAACTTAATATTGTATTAACATAATTAACAATAACTTAATATAGTGAAAAAAATTAATATTAACGAACTAAATTAAACAAAAAAATATTAATTAAAATGAAAAAAAAACAAAAAAACTATAGGAAGAAAAGAACTAATTAAGAAAAAGAAAAAAATATGAATCAACGGGGTTAACCTATCAAACCAGGTTAACCCGTCAAATCTGAGATCCATGTCATGAGAGTGTGATAACTAAATAGAAAAAAAATTTAATATTAACAAACTAAATAAAAAAAATTAAGGAAAAAGAAAAAGAAAAACCTTATAACTAAAACTAATCAGTCTTTTCGCTGTGGATTGCACTGTGTGCAATCCACAGTGAAAAGGCTTATCATTTTTAGTTAATAGATAATAATTAAAATGACAATAACTTAATATTGTATTATTTTATTTATTTAATAAAAATTCATTAAATTTTAACATATTTGTCATATAGAATATTTAGGTAAACTAAGAGTAAATAAAAGATAAAAAAAAAAAAGTCACGACATTAAAGGTATCCACGGTATCTAAGATTGGTCTAATAGAGATTCTAATTTAAGTAACTGGTTTTACCAAATAGAAGATTAAAAAAAAAAGAAACCCTCAGTTATCATACCTCAAGTAAGCTACTGTTTGTTTGTTTTAACTTATGTAATCATATTGAAAGCCATGTTTTTATCATACCTCATGTAAGCTACAGTCTAAGACTATTGAGTGTATTTATTATTAAGATAAAAACCTGTCAATCCTAAAAATAATGTAATTTCATTTTCAGCCCAGAAAAGGCTTAATTCTCTCTTGTGAAAAATGATGGATAGTGGACCTGAAAGAATGATGGAAATCGATTGGAATTTAGCCCATTTTATTTTATTAGGAAAAAATTGGCTCAAAGGCCGCTATTTACACTTGGTGGGCCTATATATATCAATTGGAATAAAACAAAAAAACATATATTATCTATTTGTGCTTCACCTTCTTCTCCCTACTGCCGTCCCCCCATCTTCAGAATCTTTCCTTACACATTTTTTTTTCTCCTCTTTGTTGCCAAAAGACACCCTCATTTCCTCTCCCCCCACAGACCACGCAGCTGACAAAACACAACCAGCAACAGCACCGTCTCCTGTCCCTCACGGCTCCCTCTCACCATCACTGTCAAATACTTCCAACCCAGAAACAACCCTCAATATTCATCACCTCTGCCAGCAAGCTTCAACGTTCGTTTTCTGGCCAACGTTCATCATTTTTTCAACTGTGGGCAGCAGTGGTTGCATTCCTCAGCCACTCCAACAGCTCCAACCGTAGGCAGTTTCAGCACAGAGAAGGACTTTCCTCAGAATTCAGCTCCAGCAGCAACTTCTTCTCTTCGGTCCAGCACTTAGAGCAACACCAACATCACAAAGCAGCAACAGTTGTAGAAGATCATCCTCCAGCAGCAGCTCTGCACCAGCATGGTGGACGAGAGCTACATCAGCAAAGTCTTCAGCAGCCCCATCGTTATCTCCTGTTTCAGCCATGAATCACAGCGACAACACTGTGAGCAGTAATAGCAGCAGCAGCACGGTACTCATGCACTCTCCCAAGCTCGATTGAAGCAAAATTTAGAAGCTGTCCTTCGCAACAGCAACCCTATCTCCACTGAAAACATCAAGTTGTATTTTCAACTGTGAGCAGCACCCCTGTGAACCTAGTCAGCAGCCGGGGTTCTTCTCCTCAGCCGAACACCAACCTCCAGCTGACAGTAGCAGCAGCCCCGTCAACAACAGCAAGAGTTCCTCTCCTCAGCCGAACACCAGCCTCCAGTGCCAATAAAAAAAAAAAAAGGAACTGCAAAACAATGAGCTTGGCCTGGGCCTACGCCCAGCCAACTTTAGTTTTTTGTGCTAAGAGTGTATTTGGTAAAATATATTTTTATATATATTTTTAATTTTATTTTTAATTATTTTGATATCTAGTCAAACAAGTTTTTAGAATATCAAAAAATTCTAAAATAATTTGAGGATTTTTTTTATTTGTGGGTCCATTATATTTTTTTTGATGACTTCACTACATATTTAGGTTGTAGACTTTTACTATGAAATGCAAACCTGATATGCAATACATGTCTAACCTTTTTTTCTAAAAAAATATAATAAAAAGATATGTTTTGCTTTTAAATCCAAATTAATGATTTATTCATTGGCTTCAGAGTAAAAAATACCATACTTTTTGGTTAAGTAATATTTATCAATGACAGAGTCGTAAGTATTCGTAGTCGAATATTCACTAACACCAAAGTTAGGAATATTATAAGTGGACCATAAAAAATAGAACAAAACAAACCCTTAGCAATTTAAGACAAAATCAGCAATGCAGACAATCTAAGGTTGGACGCTTAATGGCTAATAGTATCTTTCCTTTTGCGTAACCAATCTCGTACCATAAAATATTGGTTAACCAATTAGGGTTCCTAGTGATCGTAATAATAGGTGATGACTCCTTAAACCAGACCTTTTTTCCCTCTAAAAAGAAGATGTCAGATATATGTTCTTTTTCCATGAGAATTTTAAAGATCATCGTGATATCAGGTGCAACAAAATGACGACTCCACCAGGAATTTTAGGACTATGTTTTGGTTTTTGTTTTATTATTGCTATTTTTTTTTTTGTGCTTATTTGTTTATTTTCTTGCCTTTAATGTTTTAGCATGCATTCGTATTGTCATGCATCACTTTAAAAGCACACACCTTAAAATTTAGGATAGGTGGGCGAAGTAATGGTACCCTAATGACTTTAGCCTAGGCAAGAGTCGTGAAACCATCCAACTCTCACCTGATTGTTTACTTGGAAGTGATTGGTATGCCGATTTGATATTATTCAAGGCCTCTATCTTCACTCTCTTTGTAAGCCTTATATTAACCTTTTAAAGATGATTTGTGAGCATGCGAGAGACCTTTGAGACTAGATAGTGACCTACCCCTTGATACACTTAGCGACTAAAACCTACCTACTAGGTTACACCCTGTGTAATCTCACTATGGCAAGCCCAATATATGGCATCTTGAATTCTAAGACCGTGGGGTGGCAAATGGTCCACATGGAAATTTTACAAAGGTCTGAGTTATTACACTTAATAAAAGGGAATTGTCTTGAATTGGAAGCCAAAAGGTTATCAAAAGCTCAAACTTAGGCAAGACTGAACAAGGATCCCCTCGTTGGCATGATGATGACATCGGGTTCCTAAAATCCATGAATAACAATTGTTGTAACTCTATGAAGGGCAATTCCACATTGAATATGCATTTTTCTTGTTGATAATATCATCTCTTTTGCATAATTGCATGATTGTCATTTAGGAGGTTGAAATATAAGTTTCCTAGTGAAACACACCTATTACACTCAACTATATATATAAAAAAACAAATGGAAAATGAAGAAGCCTAGTTGGAAGCCCAACATTAAAAAGAGTTGGAAAGTCTTAAAAAAGAAGTCGCAAGTCTTACCAGTCTACTCAAATAGACCTTGAGATCTAAATCCAGAGAAGCAACATTTGCAGCTCAACCTCTACAGATGCCTACAACTCCCTTTCAATCCACATGTGCCACCTGAATCTCAACAGGCTAGGTATTTCCAATTTGTTCAACTAACATATCCCACAAGAATGTTGTCTACCATTGACTTTACAATAAAGGAATCTTAAAAGAACAAGATGAGGGAAATTAAAGGAACTAGCCTATATAATTGGTTGGAAAAATTGGCTGCCCTGGAGGTAAACATGAGGGCAATTGAAGGCTATTGAGATGTGTTTGGTGCATAATGTGGTCATTTCTAAAAAGTTTAGAGTGCCAGAATTTGTCAAATATACTAGAA
Source organism: Populus trichocarpa (assembly GCF_000002775.5). NCBI lineage: Eukaryota > Viridiplantae > Streptophyta > Magnoliopsida > Malpighiales > Salicaceae > Populus > Populus trichocarpa. The sequence continues at coordinate 9,855,505 of NC_037289.2, read as the reverse complement.
CTCAATGCCTTATAACTCATCTCAAAGCATACTACAACAAAATAACTAAGGTGTTTATGATGAGAAACTGCTTCTTCACTTCTTTCAAAACAACTTGAGTGACATTACCCTCATTTGGTATATGTGGTTAGACAATACCATGGTAAGAAAGTGGAAGGATGTGGTTAATGCCTTCATTAGACAATATAAGTTCAATATAGACATGGCCTCTGATAGGTCAAGCTTATAAGCTATGGAGAAGAACAACAAGGAGTTCGTAAGGGAATGTGCCTAAAATTGGTGTGAGGTAGCTGCATAGGTTAATCCTTATTTGTTGGAAAAAAAGATGATCAATTTATTTTTCAACACTTTTAGGGCCCCGTACTTTGAATATTTGGTTAGAAGTTCTGCACAACATTTCACTAATCAGGTTGTTATAGCTGAGAGGATTGAACAAGCCATATGGTTAGGAAAGATTGCTGACTCAACTAAGGAGAAAGGTTTCATTAGAAAAAGGAAAGAAATTGAGGTTCAAAACATCCAAGAAGGTTACAAAGGCAAAAGAAAGAATTGCCTACCCCTAACTTCTCCACATCGGTTCCCATAAATCTAATATCTAGAAGATAAAGCTATAATGTTGCTAGGCAAAAAAAAAAAAAAATGGTCTGCATATGACCCCAACTGATTATTGGAAAGAGGTCCTTGTTAATGAGTTTGTAAGAGAGGAATGATTGGGAGATTCTAGAAAATTCTAATCAATGGTTGCTAAGTGTTTAACCTTTTTATGTATTACCTTACTAGTGATCATAACTCAAGATGTTGACATAAGATCTTTGTTATTGAGCCTCTTTTTTAAAGTTTCAACGAACTAATGAGTTTTTTATTCAATTGTATCTCTTCTATTGATTTACAACCAAGCATTATTCATAAATCCTGAAAAAGATTCCCTACAATAACTCATAAATACACCTTTGGAGCCTTGCATGATCTCATTAGACTCAATTCACTTCTTTTACCAAAATCTTTTCCTTGAGTGGAATTTTGAAAAATTAAACTTGATTTTTTATTTCAGAAATGATTTTATGTTTATTTAATTGTGGCATTCTATTTATAGAATGGCAAATAAATCAAGCAACTCCATCATGGTGACCAAACTCTAAAACCAGAGAAATGAATCGTCACTCTCGCACCATGACTCTTGTCTCATTTTTTTAAATGTATACATAATGGTATGTAGTGGATTTGTTGTTCATGGACTCATTATATACATCTCTTTGGAAAGTCCAAACTATCACACTGGATGGGATCAAAGTTTATTGATATTAATTGCCTGCGCTTGAAATGAGAAAAGACCATTTTTGTTATCCTTTTCACATTCTAAAATATATTTATCCCTTGTGGTCCCTTTTTGAGCCTAAATATATTTTCTTTCATAAGAAAACCCCGACAAAGATCACACCTCATACTAGGGGCAAATGAAATTTCAATGATCAATAATGATAAAAAAAAAGTCACGAGAAAGCCAAAAGACAAAAGAGCCCAAGAGACTCAAATGCTAGGGGGCATGCCTAAATCTAAAGAAAAAGCAATAGTCAAGAAAAAATAAGGATGCTTAACCAAAATAATGAAATAGAGCAAATCAAAGAAATACGGTAAAAAAAAAGAAAGATTGAAAGACATAAAGAGTCAAATTGATGATAGTGATCTTAAGCCTTTGAAACCTTGAAACACTTTGTTCTTTTCATTTTCATTCAATTTTTTAAGGTCGAGTGCGACAGAGTGACAAATCCACTAGGGATAATAGGACTAAGCTTTGCCTTTTGTTTGTTAATTGCTAAAAATATTTGTTATGTTGTGTTATTTGGTTATTGATTTTTATTTATTTATTTTATTTATTTTTATAGCTTTAGCATCCATATTTATTCATGTCGTCTTGCATATATTGGATATGAATTTGTGCCTTCACACACCACACATTTCATTTTAAATATTTGTTATATCAACTTTAAGTTAAGTGGGGGAGTAATGGTACCCTAATGATTTTAGCTTGGGTAAGACTTGTGAAACCATCCAACTTTCGCTTGATTGTTTACTTGATAGTGGTTGGTATGCCTAACTGATATTATTCAGGGCCTCTATCTTCACACTACTTGTAAGCCTCATATTAACCTTTTGAGGAAGATCACTGAGTATACAAAAAATCTTTTGAGACCAGATAGCAACCTACCCCGAGCATTTAATAATTAGAACTTACCCTTTAGGTTGTTCACTATGTAAATTTCACTAAGGCAAGCTTAACTTAACATATAATATATTTATTATAGGATTTTTTTGGGTGACATAATGGCAATTAATTGTGAGATCACAACTGTTGAGTATGAGCTTCAATCTGAATTATTGCATATGACTGAGGGAGACTGCCCTAAGACTGGATGTTAGTGGGATAACGCTGCTCAAAGTGTGAGATGCGTAATAAATAATGCTAGTCGTTTGTTTCCACTCACCAAATACTTAGCCGATGAGACAAAATTTACTAAGATGTATGGGAGAATTTTGCATCTTTTAAGTGTTCCAGTGCTTCCATTAGCCATAAAAGCCCTAATTCATTTTTAGGATCTTGATTATCGATGTTTTACATTTGGGAATATTGATATGGTACCTACCATTGAAGAATATAGTGTTTTGATAGAATTCTCTAAAGATATCCATAAGGTGTCCTGTCATCGAAAGATTGAGAATACTATAGAGGAGCTTGTTAAACTATTGAGAATCCATCAAATAAGCCTATATAAAAAAATAACTATGGGGGTTTGAGATGGAAACGACTAGAAGAATTGTTGATTGCTAAAAAGTCTAATCCGGGTGCTAAATTGGAGGTATACATAATATTGGCTTTAGGAATATTCGGGTTGATCTTGTGTCCTGTAACTGCTGAAATTGTTAGTTTAGAGGCAGCCAATTTGTTTTTTTAGTATGAAAAGACCAAGATTAATCCTTCTACTGTGATATTGGCTGAAACTTTCTTATCTCTCAATCATTGCAAAAGGACTGGAAAAGGTTCTATGAGATATTGTGTTTCATTGTTGTTCTTCTAGATGGTAAGTCACATAGAATCCGAGACACCAATATTCATAAATATTTGGGTCACTTGAGCTATTTGTATCAAGTGAATGGGCAGACTTTTTTTTTTTTAAGATGAATGAAGGGTAAAATTGCGACTTCCATAAAGTAATTTTAATTGGAGAGCTCCTTGGATGAAAAATGTAACATACCTAATGGGTTATGGAAAAAAGCCTGGGTACCATTGATTGGAGTGACTTGATATATTAGCTATGTGCCCTACTATGGTTGCAAGAGAGCTTAGGGCATATAAAGCATTCCAAGAACATTTGCTATAGCTCAATTCACTAGAGTCAACAAAGGAGCTACCATTGAGATGATGAAGAGCATTAAACATGATTGGAGATCTTTGGTGATGGAAAAAAAGGAGACCAAAGTAAGGAATCCTACGGTTAGCGAAAGGTATCCCAAATGGTGTAATAGAGAGGTCACTTACGAGGTAAAAGTTTATGAATATGTGGGCATCCGAAGGAAAAGAGTGAACTGTGAAGAAGAATTAAGAGAATAAGTAAAATTGTTATAAGTTGAGCTTAAAACAAAGGAAGAACTGAGAGTGTCTTTGAAGCAGCATTTAGCCAAGGAAAGGGTTGTAAGAAAAATAGCTGAAGGAGAAAGGGACTCTGTGAGTCAAGACTGGATAAAGGCAATGGATAACTTGGAAATGCAAAAAGCAATTAATCAGGACATGACATCTTATATGGCAAAAGCTAAAGCTAAGTATTAGGAAGAGTTAGCTATCAAGACTCAAGTTGCATTGAACATGCATTTGGTGGATATAGATAAGCTTAAAGACTAATTGGAAAGAGTTGAGATTGAAATAGTTAGCACTAAAGAGGCGACTAAAATTCATGAAGAGCTAAGAGCGGAGCTGAATGACCATAAGACCAAGGCAGAAGCACTAAAATTTAAGCTGGCTAAAAAGAAGTTAAAGACCGCCCAGTTAATAAAAAGCCAGAAAATGATAGAACAACACAATCAAACATTGGATGTTGCCAATAACTTTCTGTCTAGAAACAACTTGATCCATACTGAGAGGATAGGGGAACTACAAAATCAAATTGATCGAGCCGCTACAGAAGCTAATTTGTTATGAGTGGAAGCTCGCCAGGTGGGAGATGAGATCATGAAGTATCGAAAAAGCTTGGATAACACTGATCTTTTCTTAAAGGCTATAGCTAATAGAGGCAGTGTTTTTTCTCCTATAATAGATTAGATCAATTTTTCACTGTAAACTTCTGAATAAGTAATTAAGGGCTAAGACCCACATTTTCAATTGAAAAAAATGTGTGTATATAGCTGAAAGCCTAAATGATAAAAGGCTAAGCAAATCTCCTCTCAACATCACAACAATGATATCAGATTCAAACTCACACCACATATCCAAAATATGACGGTCATATGTCACCAACGAAGAGTGAATCCATATCCACTAAATTGCATCCATAATCATGCATTTTTTACATATTCACTTAATATTTATCATATGCATACCAGAGCCGTGAAACATAGGTCCCTTATCTAAGGTCTATTATACCCAGCTAAGACCAAGAATGGAGAATGAGGAGAGAGCTCACTTAGAGTCACATTATCAGAATGAGTTGGAATTTGTGAAAAATGAAGTTGCTCGCATAACCAATCTACTCGAGCAACTTTTAAGAGCCAAGAATAGGGTGGGAACATCTACCCAACCACCTGTGGGAGCACCAGCAGCTTATGTCCCTGGGACATCTCAGAACTTGGGAGCAGATTCAGCGACTGAGCAACACTTTGTGCCTATCACCCCTATTTAGCCAACTCGAGATCCAATCACCATGGATTCAATATCTGATAGGCCTTTTGGCTATAGGTCCACTGGTTTTATGAACCACGATAAGCTGTCTACTTTGGAAGAAAGATTAAGGGCAGTTGAGGGTAATGATTGGTTTGACCCTATGCGTGCAACTGAAGTATGTTTGGTACCAAATATCGTGGTACCAAAGGATTTTAGGATATCAAATTTCATTAAATACACCGATTTGGAATGCCCAAATACCCACCTTTGATCCTACTACAACAAAATGGTAGAAGTAATTCGTGACAATAAATTACTGATCTATTTCTTTCAAGATAGTCTTACAGGATCTGCTTTAAACTGGTACATGAGATTAGACAATGCTAAGATCAAGAGCTGGAAAGATTTGGTGGAGGCTTTCCTTAAGCAGTACAAGTTTAACTTGGAAATTGCTCCAGTCTGAACGAGCCTGATGTCATTGGAGAAAAGAAGCCAAGAGTCAATAAGGGTTTATGCGCAAAGATGAAGGGATGAGGCAACACATGCTCAACTTTTACTAATTGATACAGAAATGATGATGTTGTTCGCCAACACCTTCTAATCCCCTTATTATGAGCATTTAATAGGAAGCTTAGCTCAATATTTATATGAAGTTATGAGGATTGCTGAAAGAATTGAACAGGCTATTAAGATGGGAAAAATTAGAGATCTTGCCATGGTTTCTAGAACAATGATTAGAGATGAATCCGAAGATGGCTCTCAATTGGGAAACTTTTGCACATCAGGTCTTATTATAGCATTAGGTCAAATGCCTTTGTCAAAGATCGACATATATCTCTCACTCGAGTTTGTCTACCAGCATCGGTTAAGCTATGGACTTATTGCTCTGACTCCATCAAATCCCATGCAACCGTCGTTTCCTAGGTGGTATGATCCAGACCAAAGATGTGAATGTCATAGTGATGTCCTAGGCCATTCGATTGAAAACTATAAAAATTTCAAGTATCAAGTCCGGAAGATGGTAAGCAAAGGAAAGATTGAGTTTGTGAGGAATGGTGGTACCTACCACATAATCAACTCTATCTTCAACAATAACCAGTAACCTGCAAAATACCAACAAAGGCATGGATGATAAGCCATTATCCAGAAAATGAACATTTGTATTTTTGTTGCAATATACTTTCATATATCATTGATGCATCACTCATCTTTTAATGGATTTTGCTTTTTTTCTTTATTTTATTGTTGTCTTGAAATAAAGAGATGTTTCTTTCATATGGTATTTTGACAAAACCTTTTGATCAAACTCCAACATGCAAAATTAAGGCTAAAAGTGTTTTGATTGAGGAAATGACTCAATGTTCGTTAAAATGGCATAAGGTGACCAAACAAATTTTGAGCTCGCATATAAAATTAAACCAGACAGCATATAACTGAGTTTTAGTAGTATGCATAATGACACGTAGTAGATTCAGTAGTTATGGACTCGCGAATCATAATTCTTAGAAGTCTAAATCATTACACTAGATGAGGTCAAAACTTATTGGTTTTAATTGACCTTGCTTGAAATAAGAAAAGGTCATCTTTGTTATCCCTTCACTTTCTAAAGATTATATCCCTTGCAATCCCATTTTAATTCTAATAGAATTTTTTTCTTTCAAAAAAGAAACCCTGATTAGGATCACACCCCATGCTGGGGGCAAATGATAGATATTTTGAAGACACTGACAGAGTTGATGGAAAAAGGAAGGCTGAAAACAAAAGTCCAACGTTTGAGAAAGAGCTAAAAGAAAAAAGAGACATGGACTAGGGGTAGAAAATACTGATGTTGGTCTTCATTATCATCCAGACAAAATAATGAAGATGGGTGCTGGAATTGATCATGTCACAGTTAGAAGACACAACAAATGCCAAAAGTCAACACAAAAAATATTGAGTTACAAACATGACTTTCGGTATCCATGATAAAGCCTCTAATGTCATCAAATGATCGAGATTGGTTATTCATCAAAGAAAAAGTTGCATTTACATTATGGCCTATGTTAAAGAGAATTTTGATCTTTGAGGTTAATGAGATTAATGAATAGTTGATGTTGATCCTACTCTTTGAAACCCTCAAACACCGTTGGTTGATGATACCTTAGCTGGCTGTAATAACAAAAGCATAATGAACCACATCCTTGGTTCTTGAGCACCACTCTTTCTTCTTGTTGAGGTCAGTGCAGTGCCTCTGCGCCCATTAAATTGGCACGTTCTAAGACTAAAGGCAGAGTGAAGTGACCCGGGTGAGAATCGATAGCTGTTAGAATAAGAGTAGCGGTCTGACTTTCTTCTTGAAAAGACTGCTGGAAAGCTAGACTGCTTTAGTACTATCACATAAGCCCTTTCTTGGGCAAGTAGTGGTTTAGCAGGACAAAGAAGAGTTCGCGGAGCAACTCTCTTTAATCAAGGACCAAACTTTAACACCACATCGGTTGAACAACTAGCAGAGAAAGAAGATTGAGATCCTGAATGAACTAAGAGAAGGTTGCAAGAAGTGAGGTATTTCCCTTTTCCTTCATAGCTATGAACCATAGCCTGCATTACATGATTTTAAATGCCCTTTTTGATCAAGCAAGCAATCTGAACCGATAAATGACACTCTCAAAATTTAAAGAGTTTTTCTATAAGGGTCGAGACTTCAAGAATTAAGTTACTAGTTATTATGTATGCTGATAAAATAAATGCTCAAAAGAAATAATCTTTCTTGATAAAGCCTCAAGTTTTGACTTGAGCATCTTGTTTCTTTGAAATTCACAAAAACATCATCTCATCACAGACCATCAAAAGATATACCCAAGATTAGAGATTAAAATTGACATAAAGAACCACAGGAAAAGCAATTTTAATTTTACAATGGGACAATTTTTGTTGTTAAAAAACAAGACAATCAAAGGGTTACATGTTTGAATGGCGTGTGTTGGGTCTTTGACCAAAGAAACTTGATTTTCAAAAAAATACTTTAAAAAAATTGACATTTTTCTGATTTCATTTCAACAGTTACACTTGAACAGACATAACCTTTAAAACATGAGAGTTGATTCCAGAATAAGAAAGTTTATCAAACAAGAAGAACATTGATCGAGTTTGTAATCCTTGACACAGATGATATTGACACTTCTTGCACATGCTTGAAAAGCTGACCACCTGGGGGCAATACAGTGGGACCCTGAAAAGGAAAAAAACAATATTTAGATGAGCTGGGGGCAAAGAAAGAATCAAATAATGAGTAAGCAAAGTCCATTAAAGTTATATTTAGTATTTGGCAATGACAAAAGCCTCTTGATTACAAACAGAAGAATGAGCACATTCAGATCAATTGAGGACAATGTTGTTTAAGAACAATCTATGATCTAGTAAACTGCAGCAACAATTAAGAGTAAAGATGTACCTAAAAGACATCTTCATATCAATATCTGGGTTTACCCTTTGAACCATGGCTATGACTTTTGAAAGATGTTATCACATGGCTGCTTTTTCGGAAGGATGCACACCACCAAGATTGACTGTGGGATAATACTGCACTTCAAAGACATTTTTATATTGTCATCTTAGGTTACCCTTTGAAATATAGCTATGACTCCTGACAGACATTATCACACAGTGACATTTGAATGAATATCAAAATGATGCATGTCGTTAAGATTGATTATGAGACCATCTATTTTGAAGCCAAGGTGCACTTCATCGCATGAATATGGGTGATAAGATTGAACATCATTGATAATTCTAATGTATTTCTCTTTATGATCTGACTAGACAGGCTGAGAATAATACTAAGCATACAACAATGAGCCTTTTACTGCAAGCTATGAGATGCATGTCTAGACGACTGGATTGTTTCTAAGAAGGCTGGTGATAACATATACTTGAAAAGTATGGTTTCAACTGGAGGCAAGTCCGTGGCTGATTAGCAATCTAAGATGAGGATGATACTAGAAAACCTCTTGATGGGTATTGGCAAGATGCACACAACCAATCAGAGAATAGTTATCAAGAGAATCTAGGAGTTGAATGATTGTTAAGCCCCTTCATGATGAATCAAGCAGCACCACACTTGAGGGCATTATCAAGCTTGATAAACAAAAAAAGTAGTAATCATTGTTGATAGCCATGAAGGGCACTGCATTTACATTTGAGTGGAAGAGTAGCACACAAATACGCTAAATCAATCAAAAGAACAAATAAGGCTTTGGATAGCACACAAAGACACCCTATGATGATGGAACATCAAAAAGGAGGGGGACCTATATTTCAAACTAGGTAAGGATACATGCATGTCATCTGCCATCAAAACATTGCATAAATATTTTTGAATTGTTATAGGAAAGATCCTTAATGAAGTCTAGCAAGATTGTGGACAAAGAAAGAATCATTGAGTAAATAATAACAAAAAAATCACGTTTTTTTACCCAAGAACAGGAAGAAAATAAAATGAACCCTATCATTAGGAAAATCTCAAAGAAATAAGAAGATCAACCCTGTTATCAAGAAGAGTCTTTAAGTCAACCTTGCAATCAGGAAGCACAGAATTTTCAACCCCGCGATTGGGAGTTATCAGGTCAACCCTGTAATTAGGAAGCGCCAAGTTTTCCAACCCTGACTTCAGGAAAATTCAGTTAATTCCAGTCAGTAAAAAGGACATATGCCAACCCTGCAATAAGGAAAGACCGATGTTAATCCTGCAAAATCACAAAAGTCAAAAAAGAAAAAATCATCAAGTTAAAAACTTGATCAAACCTTATCATCAAGAAAAAAAAAGAGAAAAACCCTACCATTAGGAAATTCTCAAAAAGAAATAAGCAAGTTCAAACCCTGCCATTAGGAAGAACACACATATTTTTTTGGTTCTGGTTAAAGGAGATCGACAGATGGGATCTCAGGTTAACCCAACCGCACAGAGATTTTAGCTTTGGTTAAAGAAATTCACCAGATGGGATTTTAGGTTAACCGAGCTATGACACGATCAAAAGATTGATGTCTTATCCCAAGTGCAGGAGTGTCGAAGTAATAAATAACCTGACAAGACCAGGGTCGAACCACAAGGAGGTGAACTATATAAAATTATAAACAATAAATGAAAAGGAGTTGAAGAGAACCTTTGAGATGTGATATTGATGTAAGGATAAAACAAGGATAAAACAATTGTTAAGGTTAGAGGATCCACTAATGGTATTTCAAATAAGTATAGTATAAACTCCATTTATTTCTTAACTGAAAACCACACACCAAGAAGGTTCCAATCGGATTATAAATTATTAACATGATTATATTAATTATCTTATTTGAGTAATGCCAATACTTGTAAATATTGTCAGGCATTCATGATGATAACTTATGTTAACAATAAATCAAATTCATTTCATAGCACAGGTGTTAGTTATACCATATAGTTGGCTATGAAAGGATCAAGTATTTGTTGTACCAAGGGTTGTTCAACACAAATCTAGATTAACCATGTCACAAGCAAGGTATTAAGAGCGAGTAAGATAACAAATACAAAGCATGTTAGTATCAAACATTAAAGTTCATGTTGAGTTTATACTATACTTATTCTTACACCATTAGTGTAACCTTTTCACCTCGATATAATAAACTTAGTTAAACATTATGAACAAGAGAAACATAAATAGACTAGATAAGAATATAGTTACGATAAAAAAACATAAACAAGAGATTAATGAAAGCAGAACTTAAACATTATAAAATTATAAAGAAAGAGAACAAGAGCAAGATCTTGATCTAAAAACTAAGATGTCTAAATGTATGGCAAATGCCTCCTTTAATAACATAAAATTCAGAACTATTGATTTGATGACTAATTATTGAGTGGGTGGCCTCCTCTTGACTTGGTAACAACCATTTTCTTCTTGTCTGAACAAAATGTCATTGCTAATGTCAGAATTTGAACAAATAGTTTGCATGAAAGTTCTGAGCATTTGTCTCAGCTTTCCAACAAAACAAGAATGAGCTCATTTGGACTTGTAGAACTCGAGATATGGGCTAAACACTGAACAATGTCTGGGCTGCAGGACAGATTCCAACTTCTCTTTTGTTGCTACAATTTGAACTTGAGAATGTCCGTTTTGAATCTTGTACTCTTCATGAAAGTTTTAGGCCTATGTCTTAGCTTTCTATACATATAAACCAGACCTAAATCCAAGTTTTACAGCTCCATTTATGATCCAATAACCGAATAGTGTTCCAGTCTGAATTGAACCAGCATCTCTTCTTTAAGCTTAGCCATTTCTTTGTCTTTTCACTTTCAATAGTTAAACTCATCAATCAATCCTTTAAATTCTGAGATATGCCTGCATTCAAAATGAGCATTTACCATAAATTAAAGATATCTTATGTTATCGAACTTGTTACTATAAAACATGCTTAAGTTAGGGAATTTAATGACACTTTTAGTGCAATATGATGATATAAAACCATAATAAGAATGCACTTATATAATTTTGGTTCTGGTTAAAGGGGATCACCAGATGGGATCTCAGGTTAACCCAACCACACACAAAGATTTTAACTTTGGTTACAACGAGTCACCAGATGGGATTTCAGGTTGATCGAGCTACACACAGAATTTTGGTTTTGGTTAAAAGAGGTCGCCAGATAGGTTCTCAAGTTAACCTAACCATAAATTTCTTTTGATTCTGGTTAAAGGAGATCGCCGGAAAGGATCTCAGGCTAGCCCAGTCACACACAAACTTTGGTTCTGGTTAAAGGAGATCGCTAGATAAGATCTCAGGTTAATCCAACCACACACATTTCTTTTGGTTCTGGTTGAAGGAGATCGCCAGATGAGATCTCAGGTTAACCCAACCACATATATATTTTTTGTTTTGGTTAAAGAAGATCGCCAGAAAGGATCTCAGGTTAGCCCAACCACATATAGTTCCTTTGGTTTTGGTTTTGGTTTTGGTTTTGGTTTTGGTTAAAGGAGGTCGTCAGATGGGACCTCAGGTTAATTCAACCACACACATTTCTTTTGATTCTGGTTAAAGGAGGTCGCCAGATGGGATCTCAAGTTAACCCAACCACACACAGATTTTGGTTCTGGTTAAAGGAGATTGTCAGATGGGATCTCAAGTTAACCCAACCGCACACAGAATTTAGTTTTGGTTAAAAGAAATCGCTAGATGGGATTTCAGGTTGACTGAGCTATACAGACACACTTTGGTTCTAGTTAAAGGGGATCGCTAGATAGAATTCAGATTAACCAAACTGCAACATAGATTTTAGTTTTGGTTAAAGGGAGTCGTCAAATGGGATTTCAGGTTCACCAAGCTACACACAGACTTTGGTTCTGGTTAAAGGGGATCGTTAGATGGGATCTCAAGTTAACCCAACCGCAACATAAATTTTAGCTTTGATTAAAGGGAGTCGCCAGATGGGATTTCAGGTTAACCAAGCTACATAGAGACTTTGGTTCTGGTTAAAGAAGATCGCCAAACAGGATCTCAGTTTGACCGATCCATTAACATTATCTTAGCATTGGAAGAAAAGTGAGAAGAACCTTACCATTAGGAAATTCTTAAAAGAAAAAAGTTCAAACCCTGCCATCAAGAAGAAAATTTTTAGTTTCTAGTTCAAGGGAATCGTCAGATGGGATTTCAGGTCAATCCAACCAAAGACGGAATATAGAGGATCGCCAGATCATGATTTTAGAACAAATAAGTTGTACATGATTTTGATAGTTAGTTTCTGGTTGAAGGGAATCACTATAAAGATAGAGTTTCACATCAACCAAGTTTTGAGAAGATTAGTTTCGGAGGTTCAGTTTTGTTTATCTATACAAAACTTAATATACAAAGCACTTAACTAGTTTTTGTCCCACAAGTATTGTAAAGATAGAGCATCTGTTGTTACCTATTTTTGGGTCCCCACACAAAAAAGAGAGAAAATACAAAAAAAAATAAAAACAATATATTCAGAAGAAAACAAAAAATAATAGCAGTGAGAAGAGGATACCAAAGCGATTAGAAAATGACCAAAAATTGGTTGAAGAGGTAAAAAAGTACAAAGATTAAAATTTGACAGTATATTTTCGACTGATGAGAGTATTGTTAACAAAACAATTTAATTTGAGGAAGAAAAGTCCAAAATTAGATGTTTATGAACTCAATTAAATTTTATTTAAGGTTTAATTGAATTTATGGAGGGTTTGATTGCAAGAAAAATTAATTTTTAAGTCAATTTAGGATTTAAGTGGAAGAAATTGAATTTCAGGGCTCAAATTATAATTTTTAAGAGTTTATTTAGTCAAATCAGAGGCTTAATTGCATAAATATCAAAGTATGATAGCAATTAAGGACTAGATTGAAGAAATCCAAAACCAGGGACCTAAATAGAAAAGGCACGTAAATATAGGGACTGGAATTGATTGAGTAAGGGGTTTGATTACATTGTTTTAGAACTTTAGTAACCAAATTTAAAATGGCTATTCCCATCACACAAACGACATCGTTTTCAGAAGCTATTCATCACCTCCTTCGCCTTCTTCCTCAGGAACCGTTTCTGGAGTAAATGCTAGAAGCCGTTTCAATTGTTTTTAGATGCCGTTTGGTAATGAGGTTGCGTCTGCGTTTTGTTTAAAACGCAGATGCAACCTGTTAGGTAAAGGAAAAAACACAATTTTACTGTTTATGGGAAACGCAAGGGAAAGAAAAGCAAGCAATTGCTGCTTCTTACGCACTGTTCATGCTAATTAATTAGCATGAACAGTGTAGCTGTTCACTGAACAGTGTAGCCAGCTCCATTGTTCCAGTCGGACCGGTTCCGGTTCGAAGCTCAAAATGCATTGAACTAGGTCCGACCTAGTAAAATAAAAAATAAAAATTATTTTTTATATTTTAATTGTGTTTTATTCGAAACACTAATGTTTAACATTATTCAATTACACTAAATAAATTAGACAGAGATCGCTTGATGATGTAGCATTTGCAGAATTTGATCGCAATCCCAATTTTGTTCCTGATTATATTTTACCTGATGTTGTTGCGCGCTTAAGAAACCAAAAAAACTGTAGTCCTTGTCAGATGTATTTCATACGTAATGGAATTGTATATAGTTTAATAGAACAATAAAAAATATTTTATATAAAGTATTATTTATTTCATGATATAATAATAATAGTTAAATCTACAATATTTAAATTAAAAACCATCAATATTAATATATATTTTTTAAAATTATTTTATAACCTCAATTTCAAAAGCATTATTAACCAAACACATTAAACTAATTTTTGTTCAACCTCAATTTCAACCACAGTTTTAACCAAACATACATAAATACCAAATCAACCTCAACCAAAATTACTTTTTATAAAACAACTTTTTTCAAACCACAACCATAACAGCTACTACAATACCAAACATATTGAACCACAACAGCTATTCATCGTCTTCTTCACCTTCTTCCTCAGGAACCGTTTTTGGAGTAAAGGCTTATAGTCGTTTCAATCATAGGGTTACTTGGCATTATCTGGCTATAAAAGCTAAAGAAGAACAGAGCAGAGGTGGAGGAGCAGAGAAAACCGGGAGGAGAAACGGGAGAAGAACTGGAAAAAAAAAACAGAAGAGGGAAACAAAGGGTGAGACCGTTATACTTCGTCTTCAGTAGCAACTCCAGAGCTCCATCTTCAGCAGTCACTGCACCAGCAATAGGGCACTCCAGGAGAGAAATACAGGGACGAACTGGGGAAGAGAACGAATAGAGGAAGCACTGTACAGGGAGAACACGAACAGAGATACAAACACAGAAAACACAAAAAAACACAAAAAGCAAAGAAAAAATAGAGAGAAGAATAGAGAAAGAACTGAAGAGGGCAGTAGCATCGAATCGTCAGCTTCACCATCGTCTTCATCCCCAAGTGCCCCCTTCACCTCCAGCTACACCAGGTAAGCTTATTTTGTTCTTCCCTGCTTGCAAAATAATTACCCTGTCACTGTGCAAAGCATGCGTGAGTAATTCACGAATGCATGCACAGTGACGGGGCTGGTCACTAGCTTGGGTCGGTGACCAGGCCAGGCTTGCTGGGCCTAGCCCAGCATGTTCAGGCTGAGCTAGACCTAGCCCAAAAAAATAAAAAATAAAAAAGTTGGGTCTGGGCCTGGCCTCAGGCCCTGCTAGCCCAATCCCTTTTATTTTAGTTTTTTTATTTTGATATTTTGTCAAATGAGCCCTTTTTTAATATCAGAAAATTCCAAAAAAAAATTGTGAACCCTTTTTGAATTTATTTGTAGGTCCCTCATATTTTTTTATTTTACGTATTTTACTGTACACCTGATTTGTGGATTTTTACTGTGAAATAAAAATTTAGTGCACGATACTTTTTTAAAAATAAAAAATAAAAATATGCATGCATTGATTTTACAATCATTTTATTGGTTTATTCATTGACATCAGAGTCAGGAATACTATATATTTTTTACTACGTAATATTTACCAACGCTAGAGTTGGAAGTATCCGTAGTAAATATTCACTGACTCCAGAGTCAGGAATATTACAAGCAAACCATCATAGCATAAACCAACAAAATTTTAGCAATTTAAGACAAAACCAGCAATGCAGTCTGCCTCAGATAGGACATTTAAAGGGTGATAATATCTTCTTTTCTATGTAAGTACTCTCGTACCATAGTATCTTTGTTGACCAGTTAAGATTCCTAGTAACCATAATTCTCGGTGGCGATTCCTTAAACAAGACTATTCCCTATCAAAGAACCAGACACAAGAAATCTGCTCTGTTCTTTTTCCATTGATTATTTTTAAGGCCACCACAATATCGGGTGCAACACACTTTTTTAAGCTTTATGAATCATTTTCTTTCATAACTAAGAACCACAACCTACGTTAAGTGCCTTTAAAAGTCATTTCTAATCAAGCAATCAAGCAACCTAGAATAATAAACGACGCTCTCAAAATGCAAAATACTTTTGTATTAAAGTCATGACATTGTGAACAAGTTACTCATTATTATTCATGCTAATAAAATGAATATTGAAAAAAGACAATTTTTTCTCAAACAAAATCTTAAGCTTTTACTCGAGTGTCTTACTTTGAAACCCACAAAAGCATAATGTCACCTCATTATGTACCTTCATCAATTACAATCTTGTTGACACAAGAACAAATCATTCTCTTTCCAAGAAATATTACCAGGGAGTTGTGAGATTTCAAAAACAGATTGTTTTAAACTTAAATAAGAACAATTCTTTTTTTCAAAATGCAAGATCAAGATTTCAAAATTTATTCCACAAAAGATTTCTTGACTAAAACCAAAAAGGAGAGAAAGGAAAGAAGGGTTACTCGAAACCATTATTTGTCTGAGTCATTAACAGAGCACACTTAGGGGTAATGACCAATACAAGGAGGCAATATTATGCTTAGAAGGAGATTTGATCTCTTCGGGTAACAATAAAAAAAAAGGAAAGGAACATTTCCTATAATGAAATAATGAGGCATTTTTGTTTACATAAGACAAGAAAGTAATGATGATCTTCTCAAATTGATCAACAAGACATAAAATTTTCAGCAAGTAAATAGGTCACGATGTGAACCATAAAAGCCGAGTTACGTAAAATTCTAGAAAAAAACTTCAATGGGCGAACTTGAGTGGGCTAGAAGCCTAACGACCAAAAGGATTCAAATAAAAAATAGCAAAACCTCACCAATCAAGCAACAAAAAGATTGAGAAGAAATGAGGGCCTATATTTAAATCAAGTTAAGATGCATGCATATCATTTAATTTCAACGTATTGAACAATGTGTTTTGAAAATTCATAAGAGAAATCCTCGATAGGATCCGTAAAAAAGGAAGGCCACCTTGAAATGGCCAAGAATTGAAAATGGTTCTGAAAATTTTGCACTTTTGAGAAATTTTTTACCAGGGCAGGCCGCCCATGTTAATTAAGCCACTCAAAAAATCTTCAAAATTTTCAATTAGGAAGGTCACCCATCACATTAAGACCCTTTGAGTTTTTCACCTAGGCAAGTCGCTTATAGGAATTAGACTAACCTGAAAACAATCTTCATATCTTTCATTAATAGATAGGTCACCCATTACAATGAGATCAATGCTGAAAAACTTTCATGTTTTTTCACTAACGGGAAGATCGCCCATGACAATTAGACTGCTTCTAAAAAATCTTCATTTATTTTCACCAACGGGCAGATCGCTTAGAACAATTAGACCACTTCTGAAAATTCTTTGTATTTTTCACTAACAGGTAGGTTGCCTGGAACAATTTGACCACTTGTAAAAAATCTTTGTATTTTTCACCAACGAGCAGGTCGCATCGAACAATTTGACCACTTTCATGAAAAATCATCGTATTTTTCACCAATAGGTAGGTTGCTTGGAACAATTAAACCACTTCCGAAAACTATTTCTATTTCTCACCAACAAGCAGGTTGTCTGGAACAATTGGACCACTACCAAGAAATATTTGTATTTTTCACCAACGGGCAGGTTGCTTAAAAGAATTTGACCACTTTCTTGAAAAATCATCGTATTTTTCACCAATGAGCAGGTTGCTTGGAACAATTTGACCACTTTCGAGAAATCTTTGTATTTGTTACCAACAGGCAGGTCGCCTGGAACAATTTGACTACTTTTAAAAAAGAACTCCAAATCTTTCACCAATGAGCATGTCGCTGAGAACAATTGAACTAATTTTAAAATTTTGCAAGAGTTGAAAGAGAAAGGAAGGGCTTTCATGCTTATTTTTCTTTACAAAACTTACTACAAAAGAGGCAATTGTTATAACCTGATTTTGACCCATTTGCTTTTAATTTAATTTTAAAGATATTAAAATTTGAAATTAAAAGACCAAGGATCGATTTCGGTTAAAGGTGTGATTTGTCAATTTATGAGAAAACTAGGGACTATAATGTATTTTTGTCATTCTCTTCGAATCTTCAGTTTAAAAAGATCATCAAAATAATGACTGAAACTAGTCTCGTACTATAAAATCTTTGTTGACCAATTAGGGTTCCTAGCGACCTTAATACTAGGTCATGACCAATTAAGATGTTAAATATCTGTTTTTTTTCATGAGAATTTTAAAGGTCGTCGTGATATCAAGTGCAACAGATTAAATTCATCTATAATATTTAATTTATGACCTAATGAGCGACTCTCCTCTCTCTATCTCTCTCCCCCCTCATTTCATCTTCCTTTATTTTTCTCTGCAACAAACAGCACATCCTGCCCCTAATTTTATTAGAAATCAACCTCCCATTACAGATTTGCCCACCATAACACTCAATTTGTTAGTATCCCTATTCTAATTAAAATTTAAAAGATTCTCCACTTTAAGTAAGTAAAACCACCCTTTTTTTAAAACTCTACTTTAAAATGTTAATTGTTATTGCATATTTTTTTTAATATATGTATTTTGTTTGTGTGTTACTTGTTTTATAGCTTTTTCCTATAGAATTTTGTTATATGAATGTAAAATTATATTTGTTTGTAAATTGATGAAATTTAATTTGAATTTGTGACTTGGGTATTTTGTGATGAAATAAATAATGACTTATTTAACAGGTCCATTTTATATTTTGTCAATTTTATTATTGAGTTGAAATTTTCAGTAAATGTATAGAAATTTGAATTTATATAGATAATTTATAATGAATTAGTTGTAATATTAAAACAATTTGAATAAGTTTTTTTGTTAAATCAATGTTTTGTTATTTATTTAGTTTATGTAATTAATTAATACAAGTTGTCATTAATATTTAAATAGGTTTGAAATAAGTAGTGGATGATCATTTATGGATGTATCGAGATTTACCTCAGGGGTTGTGAATGATGGATTATTGGAATGGGGTTCATGGATTTATTAATTACGCAATATCAAATTTGAGAAATATTAGTGGAGGTGATATTAAATGTCCATGCAAAAGGTGTAAGAATACAAAATTATCAATCCAGATGTTGTAACAATGCATCTTCTGCTAAAAGAATTCATGGAGAAATGTCTGTGTTGGTATGCACACGGAGAACCATGTATTCTTCACGATACCATGATAGAGAGGATGGTTGGGTTAACTTCCAGTGCAAGCAACGTGTATGGAGTTGTAGATGACAATAGTAATTCTTACAGGAATATGGTTATGGATGCAATGAGAATGAATTAGGGTCATGTAGATCAGTGCTCAATCATAGATGAATAACCTAATGCAAAGTGGCCAGGTTTTTCGATTTTTCAAAAGATTCTGATGAACCATTATGAGATGGTTGCACAAATCACAGTAAATTATTGGTCATTGCATAGGTGGTCATCATCAAGTCAAATCATGGGTTGAGTGAGGCTAGTTATGACAAAATTATCAAATAAGCGTATTTTACTAGAAGGGAACAAGTTGAAAGTGAACTTCTATATTGTTAAGTCTATGCTGAATTCCTTCGGTCTAAGATACCAAAAAATTAACATGTGTCCAAACTTCAACATGTTGTGCTACCTTGAAAATACAAAATTGACCAAGTGCAAAACATATAGGCATGTTTGTTATAAACCTAAAACTGGCAGGAGAAGGATTCTTCCCACACATAGAAAACATAGATACTTCCTAATCACACCTAGACTGGAAAGGTTATTCATGTCACCAAAGACTACTGAGCACATGACATAGAATCATTCACAGATGCAATAGATGGAGTGATGGTGTACTGATTAGTACTTAAAAGTGCATTTTTATCAAGGTTTTATATCATCATTTTGCACTTGAAGTATCAATAACTCCTTAACTAAAGCATGTTTTATAATAACAAGTCTGATATTATAAGATACCTTTAATTTATGGTAAATGTTCATCTTAAATGCAGGCCTATCACATAAATGAAAGGATTGATTAATGAGTCTAAGTGTTGAAATTGAAAGGACAAAGAGAGGGTCAAACTTAGAAAAGAGATGTTGGTTTAGTCCAAACTGGAACACTGTTCAGTCATTGGGTTATATCTGAAGTTGTAGATCTTAGATTTAGGTCTGCTCTATATGGATGGAAAGCTAAGACATAGTTCTAAAACTCTCGTAGGAGTCCAAATTTAAAAAGGCCATTTTCAAGTCCAAATTGTAGCAACAACGGAGAAGTCCAAATCTGTCCTGCAGCCCATACACTATTCAGTGTTCAGCCCATATCTCGAGTTCTAGAAGTCCAAATGACCTCAAATATTTTTTCCTGGAAAGCTGAGACAATTTCCTAGAACTTGCATGATTTAAGTCTATTCAAATTCTGACGTTATCAATGACGTTTTGTTTAGACAAGAAGATAAGGATTGTCACCAAGTCAAGATGTGGCCACCCACTCAACAATTAGTCATCAAATCAATAATTTCAAATTTTGGCCTATAAAAAGAGGCATTTGCCATGCATTTAGGCATCTTGGTTTTCAGATCAAGATCATGCTCTTGCTTCCTTTCTTTATATTTTTGTAATGCTTAAGTTTTGCTTTCATTAATATCTTGTTTATGCCTTTCATTTCCTTTCCTTTACTTAGTTAACTTATATCTTATTTATGTTCTTATCTTGTGAAAGGAATTTGATTTGTTGTTAACATAAGTTATAATCATGAATACCTGACAATAGTTACAAGTATTAGCATTATTCAAATAAGATAACTAATGTAATCATGTTAACAATTTATAATCCAATTGGAACCTCCTTTGTGTGTGGTTTCCAGTTGAGTAATAAAAAGAGTTTATACTATACTTGTTTGAAATACCATTAGTCGATCCTCTAACCTTGACAATTGTTTTTATCATTGTTTAATCCTTATATCAATATCACATCTCAAAGTTCTCTTTATTATTATTATTGTTGTTGTTGTTGTTGTTGTATTGTTGTTATTTATAATTTATATAGTTAACCTCCTTGTGGTTCGACCCTGGTCTTGCCGGGTTATTTATTACTTTGACACTCCTGCACTTGAAAGAAGACATCAATCTTTTGGTCGTGTCATGTACCCTTTCGATGGTGAAGTCTGGAAACATTTTAATAGGGTGTATCCTTAGTTTTCAATGGAATTAAGGAATGTGCATCTTGGGTTATGTTCAGACGGATACAATCCATTCGAATCATTTGCTGCTTCTTATTCTTGTTGGCTAGTGATACTTACAGTTTATAATTTGCTACCAGGAATATGTATGAAGCCGGAGTTCATGTTTTTATCTATGGTCATACTCGATCCTAATATTCGAGTCATATTTGTTTATTGATTGAAGAGCTAAAGTAGTTGTGGTCATCCGGGCTTTTGACAAATGATTTATCGAGAAAATAGAATTTTCAGATGAAGATAGCTTTGATGTGGACTGCCAATTATTTTTCTACGTATGAAATGGTTTCTAGTTGGAGCACGTAAGGAAAACTAGTATATCTATATAGTATGGAAAATAACAAGGCCTTCATATTAACAAATAGCGATAAAGCATCTTCTTTTATTGCCATAGGTGGTTATTGCCAATGAATCATAAGTATAGAAATAACAAAAAGGACTTCTTTGTTGGAATAGTTGAAAGGGATGTTGCACCATCACTACCATTGAGTAAAGAATTGTATGATTTGGTGTCAGAGTATAATGACATTGTGTTTGGTTTTCAATATGGTAAGCAGAAGTTTCTTGGTTTTAGTTTGACCTATAATTAGGTAAAGCGAAGTATTTTCTTAAAACTTCCTTATTGGAAGATCAATTTTCTCATCATAACCTTGGTATCATGCTCATTGAAAAGAATGTGTTTGAAAATATTTTCAACACGGTTATGGAAATGAAAGGGAAAACAAAGAAAAACATTAAGGCTAAAACAAATATATATTTGTTTTATCACTGTAAGAAAATGAAGTTAGTTTATGATGGGTCATGGACCACAAAACCCAATGCTAGCTTCGGCATAGAAAAGAATGCACAATTACTTATCTACCAATAACTTAAAAGTATGTGTTTTTTTATGGAGATGCTTCAAATATATCAAGGTTAGTGAATTTAGAGGATTGCAAATTATATGGAATAAAGAGGACCGCTACGTGTTTATACAAACACTCATTCAACTAGTTTATCGAGATTTATTGCCAAAAGATATATGAGATGCACTCATAGAGATTATTCATTTTGTTTAGAGATATATGCTCCAATAAGTTGAAAACACAACATATAGAGAGGCTTGAAAAGAATATCGTCAAGACAATCTACAAACTTTAGATGATATTCTCTCCATTGTTTTTTGACTTAATGGAGCATCTACCCATATATCTACCATTTGAGGCAAAAGTTGGAAGCCCAATCTAATATAGATGAATGTATCTATTAGAGATGTTAGCGATTACACATTTATCATAATTAAAATTCTATTGTCTTTTTTTAAAAAATTCAAAACATTCATTTAATTCCATGCAAGTATTTATTTAACCTTAAGAGACAACTAAAAAACAAGGTATATTTAAGAGAAAAGTACACATTCATGCTGTAACTAGGCAAGATTGAAATCAAGATAAAAAATTTCAACCCTTTTATTCAATTTTATTCTTTATTTACTAACAGATAATTAATTTGTACCATACAAGATGCATGATTTTTGGTATGAGGTGCAAAAGAAAGCTAAAAAATATACGAAAGAAAGAGAGCTTTCAAGTTAGAATGAGGTGGCAGTTCAGAAAGATTTCAAACCTCCGTACGTCTTGGAGGGCGTGTAGGCAGAATAGATTCAGCATGTGATGTTTCATCATTTTGTGCGACAATCACACTCTGATACGGAGAACTAGAACTGGTGTGTTCATGGTTCTGTTACCACAACACTAGCATCTCCATTATGTTCTTTTCGCATGTAAGCAGATTGCAAGATTCTTTTTTAATTACATCCATTTTTTATTTATTGTTTTTCATAAATATATTTAACTAAGAATAATTTTTTCTTGTAAGCTACAGTTTTTGGACGCAAGCCAAACTTGATAGAGCTTATTATGAAAACACATGTGCGAATTAATTACCACCAAAATAGGGTGCAAGAACTTGTGGATAGTCGAGCTCGACACTTTATTGTAAGTTGTTTTGAACCATTTGTTTTCTTAAGTTATTATTTTTTGAATTTGTTGACTTGTTTATTCATGATACATATAACACTCAATTAAAGAAGAGATATGATGATGATCCTTCGACCCATTAGGATCTCGATATGGATTTGTGGTTGGAGGCAATATCATCCGATGGACGCGATAGAAATTGAAAATATAGTCTCTCTAACGCTAAAACTAAGGACTTGCAGACGACCCATATTATTTCAACTGTTGGATGCTCGCAACAGGTTCTAAGCAGTCAAACTCTAGAGTTCGAGGTGATTTTAGACCAGCGAGTTAAAGATCGGATGGCCCATGTTTCTGCTAATTATGAATGACTCGGTGCTGGGATGACTGAACTCTACCAATTGGTAATGGAGATGAGATCACAGATGGCTGCTACATATGCTCCCTCTTATTCGCCCCACGATCTAAGTGAATACTCACCTCCTCCTCCTATAATGCCTCTATTCTACACCAATTGTATTTGAACTTATAAATGTTTAAATTTGTAATAAATATTTGAATTTTATATTAATATTTTTTTAAATTATTTTCTATTTATGTTTAATTGATTTTTTAAAAATATATATTTTTAAATTATTACTGATTTGGTTATAGACGGATGATATATTCTAGAGAGTTAGAAAAGAATTACTGCAAATGTCACTTTTACTGTTTACTCACCGTCGAAATAATAGATGGTATGTTTGACAGTTATTTGTCAAATTCACCAACGAACATACTGACGGACAAAAAAATTACCGATGGAATGAAATATAATTTTTTTCGTCGGTGAGATGTTATATTTAGTGATGGAAATATTGACGAAATGAAACGGG
Organism: Populus trichocarpa; assembly: GCF_000002775.5. Lineage (NCBI taxonomy): Eukaryota > Viridiplantae > Streptophyta > Magnoliopsida > Malpighiales > Salicaceae > Populus > Populus trichocarpa. The sequence continues at coordinate 9,831,698 of NC_037289.2, read as the reverse complement.
TAAAGTTTTTTTTTGGCACGCTTTGTCCATCAGTAAATCCATATATACAATTATTATCAACGGATTCACTGATAGACCACAAATCACCGATGAGAGTTTTTTTGATGGATTATTTTTGTGCTTATGGACTATGAGTGTAAATACCGACACAAAATTTCATTGGTAAATCTAAAAATTCTAGTAGTGACTCGCGTAGTTTTGACTACAAAAATATCAATGTAAAGTTGATTTTTTTTCCCCACAAATTCAACTAAAATAAAAACAAAGCACCCAAACAATTACGCCATTAACATGGACCATGAAATGAAAGTTTGAGGTTGAATTTGTTTGGGATAGTGTAGTTCATGGCTGGAGATGTGTTTCTTGGGTTGTGCAAGTGAGAGAGGAAGGCTGGTCATAGTTCATGCTACTATGCTATGGAATTGACTAAAGAAGAAAAACAGGTTGGATTTTGGTCGGTGTTGATGTGGTCGGCATGGTAAGACTATTTGTTATTGGTTTGATCAGAATCTGATAAGGAACATGAAGGGAGAAGTTGGTTGAATTAGATACAAAGTATGTGTATATGATTGGTTTGAGAAAGTCAACCATATTTGGTTTTTTTTTTCTAGAGTAAGAGGGGGCTTTCATCATTATTTTTATTTTTCTCTATTTTGTTTCTTTTTTTTTTTTTAGAGAGAGAGGGGTTTTAAACTGGTTGTGTATAGGAAGAATATATCACCCTTAGTATACTTTACCTAAAATACTAAGGTATTGTTGTATTTTCTAACTGTTGATCTGTCTAAACTTTAAGAAAAGTCATCATCGGTAAGGAGGTCCTAACCTTATCATGTTATAACTCAACCATTCTAATGTCAAAACATGTTTTTTTTTTTTACATTTATCTTTTAATATCAAAAATATATCTTACATATAAGTTTGTAATCCTTAATATTCAAACAAACAAGATAAATTTTTTTGGTATTTTTAAAATCATCCAATCAAACTCAAATAAAAAACACATCATAATTCCAATAAACAATGTTCAATCAATCTAATGAATTACACAACAATAAATATTTTATCCTGAATTTCACAATTTCAAATTTTACCAACAAATGGTGATTTAATGTTATAAATCGACATTCCGAGAGTGACTGGACAAGTTCTTGGTTATCAAGGGAGTCACTAAAGTGCACGGGTGATGTGGAAACAGTGGTTGATGCAACCATATTATTTAATAATTTTACTCATATTTACCTAGTATTTAAACCATGTTTTATATATACAATGTTTTGATATTCTTTGTTTTATATTTTGAAGGTATTTTTGGATGTAAGATTCAAAAAGAAGTAATTTAGAGATAAACTTCAAACCATGTTCCAACTCGTGTTGAATATTGACAGATTTGACCTTTGATTGATGTTTTCCATATAACTTGAGTTGTAGTGGTCCAAATAAAGTGATTCTAGTGTAATAAGAAAGCTAACATTCATACATTTTCTATACATATATGGAAATAAAAATAAAAGAAAGAGTATGGAAATCTCAGCCTTCAAAGACAAGTCTCGCTTTCCAGTAGTTTTGACCTTCGACCATTCCGACTTGAATATCTTAAATTAGAGAAGTCCATATTTGAAAACTCAATTTTTTTGGATTCCTAGCTCAAAGACCTATCAACCTACCAAATTTAAGCAGAAAATAAGCTCATATGAGAGAGATGATGTTTCTAAAACAACTCATAAATTATGCCAACAGATAGGTTTTGTGAAGAAACAAGTCCAACTTACTTCCCAAACATCTAAACCAACATGTCAATTATTCATTCATATGGAAAAGGTTTTTATTTGGGTAAATTAACTTCACTAAGTCCAAAGTAAAAGCATGAAGATTTTATGCAAGACTATTTTTTTTTTTATAGGAAAGAGTTATTGTACTATTTAAATATAGATTGTCTACATTGGAAAGCACTTCTAATTTTATAAAGGATACAAACAAACTAGTAGGAATATGGAGATTAGGTTTTTCCATCTGATAAAAGGAAAGAGAGATAGGAAAAAAAGGAGGCGGCCATAAAGAAGAAGGAAACTCTCACCTTTTTTTCTACACTCGAAATTATGTTTTCATCTTTTATCTTTCTTAGTTTTTTGATAGTCATGCAAGGTGAAGTTATTTTTATTGGTTGAAAGGATATATAAGCCTTCATATTTCAAAAACTGTGAGATCTATTTTATCTTTTCTTTTCAGTTTATATGACGAGTATGAATGTTTTTCTATGCTTATTTTTTATGATTGTTTAGTTTGATTGTTAGAGCGGACTCTAAATTATTATTCTAACCAATCTATTGCTAAGTTTTCTTTCAAAACCAGAGTTGTGATATTTAACTTGTGAAATGACTAAGTTTAATAATTATGGTAGATCTATATTGTTAATCTTAGGGAAAATATTCAACTAAATTAGACATAGATTGCAGACAGTTATGTTGTCTAGATTTATCAACCTATCTAGTTTTTAAGGCTATCTTTGAATTAAATTACTAGTGCAGACGTAATGGTTAAGGTTAGTTATATCGTAGATCAGTTAACTGACTAATATTAAGAAAACATAAATACTCAAAATATAAATTGGCGTGTCATTTTGATGTTCAATTTTAATTTCTGTTAGTGGTTGTTTACTTAAAACCAAAGTTTTTCTCTTAATAAGTTTTGGTTTATTAATTTTGTTTGATTATTTTATTTTGTTTACCTTAGCATAGTTTAGATAATCTCAACCCTCACTTTGAAATATTTAACATAAAAACATGAACTAAATCTTTCTCATGGGATCGACCCTTTGCTTACTCTATTCTATCTAATTTATGTGACCGTGACATTCCAATAGTGGTGGTGTGTGGGTTCACTCGCCTCTATAGGTGAGGCAAAAATAGGTAGATCTAGAGTGGTTCTGACTCTTCTTCCAACTTGTGCCAACGATGAGCCTAAACAAACCTGCAAAAGAGAATCAAAATAAACAATTCATTTTCATCTCTTTTTTTCCTTGTTCATATATCTTTTTCTTAGTTTTTTCTCTTCTCCTTTCTGGTTATTTCAACAACTAACAGGGGGAAGGCGTAATGGAAGGAGATGGGTCCTACTGGTAATAGTAGAGGATGTTAGGTCAACAACGACATTAGGTTTGTGGCTCATTGGTTTCAGGTTTGGGTGATTTGGTTTAGTTAGAGGGGAGGATAGATGGGTCGCAGTTTGTTTTGGGTTCGAGTGATTTGGTTTGGTTGAGTGAGAGGAGAAGGTTAAGGATCACATGTTGTCGCCGATGATTATTGTTGCTGGTCATGGTTGGGTATGGCTGAGTTGTGTTCAATGGCCATATTGAGAAGAGAGAGGTCATGGTTTTTATGGTAAGGATTGTGTTGTTGTTGTCGTCTTAAGGAAAAATGACAAGAAAAGGGTGGGTTGACTGTTAAACCTATGTTGGGAAGATGAAAAAGTCATAGTGAGAGGGAACTGTTAGTAGTTGAAAGATGAATGGGAGACTAGTAATTTGAGTATATTTGACAATGAGAATGGGTTTGCTGGTGGTTGTGGGTATTGTTGTCAGTAGTGGTTCTTTTTTTAATGGTGGTGGAGGTGACGATTCTGTTTAAATTAACGTTGTTCAGATGGTTGACAGTGAGAGGGAAATAGAATTGATGCTATCACAAAAAAGAAGCAACACAACTTAGATTCTTTTATGGGTCTGGGAGAATAAGAAAAAACAATCTCAGGTTGTTTCTTCCAAATAAATAATCCATGACCCCTTTTTTACCATAGCGAGCCTCAACTAAACGTAGCGGTGGCCTTTTTTAATGCAGTTAGTGACGGTTCAGGTGGTAGCAGGGATAATGTATTTTGTGTGGTGATTGTGGAGGACAGGTTTAACACTGGTGTGAGGATATTGAGGGAGCAACTTTTTTTTTTTCACAAGAGAGGGTCATGAGTTGTTTTAAGGTCGTTTGGTAACGAGGTTGCGTCTGCGTTTTAAACAAAACGCAGATGCAATCCGTTTGGTAAAGGAACAAAAATAGTTTACTGTTCATGGGTCCCACAGTCTTTTTGCATCTGAAACACTGCAGAAAGAAAAGCAGCAAAATGCTGCTTCCTGCATGTTGTAGCATGCTTCACTGTTCATGCTAATTAATTAGTATGAACAGTGTAACCACCTCCACTGTTCCGGTCGGACCGGTTCCGGTTCAAAGCTCAAAATACATTGAACCAGGTCCAGCCAAGTAAAATAAAAAATAATTTTTTTTATTTTTTAATTGTGTTTTATTCGAAAAACTAGTGTTTAACATTATTCAATGACACTACATAAATTAGACAGAGATCGCTTGATGACGTAGCATTTGCAGAATTTGATCGCATTCCCAATTTTGTTCCTGATTATATTTTACCTGATGTTGTTGCGCGCTTAATTCACTCGGACTGTTCACGTGAACAAAGTTTTTTTTTTCAAAAACCCAGTGCAGTTAATTGATTTCACTCGCACTGTTCACGTGAACGTGAACAATAATTTTTTTTTAAAAAAAAATTAGTTTAAGGTGAATTAAATTTACTCGTACTGTAATCTCAATTTTATTCCTGATAGTATTTTACCTAATTTTATTACACGCTCAAAAAATCATGAAAACTGTAGTTCTTGTCGGATGAATTTTGTATGTAATGGAATTGTAGATAGTTTAATGGAACAAGAAATTTTTTTTATATAGAGTATGATTTATTTCATGATGTAATAGCAATAGTTAAATCTACAATATTTAAATTAAAAACTATAAATATTAATATATATATATTTTTAAATTATTTTATAACCTCAATTTCAAAAGTATTCTTAGCCAAACACATTAAACTACTTTTTGTTCAACCTCAATTTCAACCACAGTTTAACCAAACATATATTTTTCCAAATCAACCTCAACTAAAAGTACTTTTTTATAAAACAACTTTTTTCAAACCACAACCACAACAGCTATCGCAATACCAAACATAGGGGTGTGTTTGACTATGAGAGTTTTTGTTTGTGTGTGCGCGCTCTTACTAATGTTTGTTTTTTTTCTTTTTAAGATTCCTTCATTATTTATAAATAAAATAAATTTTTTTCTCTCAATTATTTGTTTTCTAAGCAAATTTGGTGATAAAAAAATCCAAAATAATTTTGGTTCATTTTTTTTCACTTTGCTCTTCTTATCCAAATATTTTTTTTATTTTTTATGTATTTTATTTTTGTATTTTGATTTATTTTTAAAAAAACAACATTAATATTGACTCAATAAGAAAAATTTATCAATCATTTTGAAACGAGTACATTAAAAATCGAATGCATCAAAATAAAATTTTTGAATTTTTAATTATTTTGAAAAGACATTGAAAATGCCAAAAACAACACAAATACATCAAAAATATATTTTTTGGTTTTGTTTGTTATTTTTTTAGATTTTTGAAAAAGGTAAGAAAATGGGATAAAAAATCAGGTTAAGACATTTATAAATAAATATTTTTATTTAAAAAATCCTATTTAGGTTTCTTCATTTGAAAAAAAAACAAAAAAAAATAAAGAAAAAAAAACCCTAATGTATGATTATGATATTGAAAATTTGGACAAAGATATTCTAACTCTCATATTTTATTTATTTTTTTATTTTTCTCTCTCTTTTTTACTCTTTTAAATTTTTAATTTTTTCACACTCCGCCAGTTGTCATTGCTTCTTTTCTATTTTTCACCTCACATTCAATTTTTTCTATCTTATTTTTTTCTCATTTTTATTGCCTCCTTGAAATCAAAATAAATTATTAAAAAATATTAAAAATATAAGAAAATCTTAGGAAATAGTTAAATTTTGAACAATTGAAGAAATTTTATTGAAAATGCTTTTTCTTCGAATTGTTTTTATTTTTTGAAGAAATATTAAAAACAATTAGAGGCAAAAACGAGATACAAAGTTATTAATGGTAATTTTGGAACATGATTGATGATATTTTTGTGAAAACCTGAAAGGATTAAAAACAACCCACATTAATTTGTAAAGTAAAAAACAAAAACAATGGCTTAAATTGGATTAACACGCATCAATGTGCATGTTTATAAAAAGTGTTTATTAGTTTCATGACCATCTATCATAGATCTTTTAGTTTGAAGTAATAGAGATTTCATTATACACGTTTTTTTTTTCACATATCAATATATATCTTTTAGGTTGGCTTTTATATCAATTATTTTTCTGTTCATATTATCTATTATATCAGCTATGATAAGTCAAAGATTTATGTCTTGATTCTTAAAAAAATTATTTGTGAAGATCAAAAGATAATAAAAATGGATAAAAATGTATATTTTAATATTCAAGAATTTAGTTAAAAACTAGATTTGTGGCCCGTGCAAGCCAACCATTTTTTTTTCAATGTAAAAAAAGAATGCTAGAAAAAAAAAAATGAGGCCGTGGTCATTAGTTCAATTGATAATTTAAATAATATGAATAAAAAAGTCAATAACAATAAAGAAACGTGCAACAAAAATTTTAAAAAAAATGTAAAAAGAACCCGACCTGAGATTACCAAGATTATCAAACAACACATAACTATAAAAAAATAATAAAAAAAAAGTAGAAACAACAAAAAAAAACCTTATTAAACTAAGTTTACTCATAAACTCTGTGGCTATAGATATATGATTGAGATGATCTCATAGAAAGAAAAATAAAAATATAAAGTTTGAAGATCAATTCTTAATAATTCAAATTAATGAGAATATGATAACTTCCTAAAAGAGAAAATCAAAATAAAAAAAAATATTGAAGCTCAATTTCTAGCAAAATAAAATAAAATAAATCAATTTAAAAATGGACACATAAAAAGCATAAGTGAACTCACATTAATATTTGAAATCGGTAACTCTGGTTATGAACCTAACACTAACCCCATAAAAGGCAAACTATAAAATATAATTAATAAAAAAAAACATCGCTTAAAAAATAGAGAAAAAGGACAAACAATTTAATTTGAAGGATGAAATCTTTAAAAAAATACCAATCTAAAAAATTATTAATGCAAAAATGATAGCAATAAAAAGAATAAGAATCAAATTTAATAGGAAAAAAACCAAGGAGGATGAAATTGTAAAAAACAAAATCTAAAGATTGATCCCAAACAAAACAAATAGTAATAAAAAAATATGGACCAAATTTAAAAGACTAAAACATGGTAGGGGTTAAATTGAAAATAAATTGTAATTTTATGGATTATTTAAAATTTTAAAAATAAAAATCAAAATATAGGGACCAAATGTAAAAGAAAAATAAATTGTAGAGTTGGTGTGAATTATTGTTGTGACTAGCACCAAATTCGCCGGGGGAGGGGGGGGGGGGGGGCAAAAACAAATAGTTGTTAGAGCCCAATCAAAGGCATGTTTGGTGCACGTACCGACCCATTATGAAGGGGCACCAAGATTTTTCGAACATTATCATGGAGATGGTGTTTTATGGCTGGATGGCCCTGTGCTCATTGCCAAAAAGGCACGGGGGCACTTTTTAGCAAATGCATAGCAAACACCAACATGTTTTAGTTTTTATAACATATAATATATGGTCAATAAAATAAAGTGTTTGGGTAACATTCAAATTAATAATAAAACTAATGTAAAATAACAAAAAAAAATCATTATGAAAGAGATATGTTGATTTTATCTTTTAGGAAAACAAAGTAATTTTACTATTTTTAAAAAATTAAAATGACTATAATACTTCAGATTAAAAGGAATTTTTTTTATTGTATATGTAAATCAATAATTTTACTAAGCATAGAAAAATGAAATCACTAACCTAACTATGCACAAATTATTAAAGACAATTGTATCATAATTAAAAAATCCTGTTACCTTTAATGCCTAGATGAAATTAAAGTTTTTTTTATCCATAAAAATTTCATTAAATCACTATTTCAATTAACAGTGATTTATAGCTACAATAATTTTCCTTCTAGCTTTATGTTTTTGTTAATTACGGGGAAGAGGTTAGGTTTTGTTTTAATTATAAATTAAATTAGAATTATTAGGTAAAGTCTTATATTGTTGTGTCCTCTAATAATAATTATTTTTGAAACCATATAAATGATATATCATGTTCAATGAATTGGAGGAGTTCATTCAACTAATCAATAGGTCTTATTTATTGATTAGACAACTAACTAGTTGTGGACCTCTATTATATAAAGAGCATGATTTATTTATTTTTACAACTCAAGTTATAAATTTATCTATGTCAAATAAAGTAGTTTTATTTTAGTTAGATAATAAATTAAAAAATAGATGGATAAAATCTAATAAAAATGCTCACAATAACATGGAAAAAAAATATATCTTTTTAAAAAGAGGATAAACGGTGTAGTTTAATTCCTAACCCATTAAATACAGAAGAATGGAGTTGATAAAAAAAAAAAGACCTAAAGTAATCGGGCTGAGTCAACCTAAATTAGCATGACAAACCTATAACTCTAGTAATCCAGGTTGAGCCAATCCAAGTTATCCTGTCAAAATTGTGACGTATGTCATGAGATTGAGATTACTTATTAGAAAAGAAAATGAAGAAAATCACAAAGCTATTTTTTAAATAAAAAAATCAATATTAACTCGTTTTAACTTCGTAAACTTATGACCCTAGTCATTAAACCAGAAGTACCCTATTTAAAAAATATCATGAAACTTAATTTTCAATCAATTAAATATTGAAGAATAAAATTGACAAAAAGAATATCAATTATACAAAATAATTAAAAATAAAAAATAGTAATTAAAATAATGAAAATCAGAATTGAAATACAAAATAAATTTTATAAGATTGAAATTCAAAAAAAAAAAACAATTTAACAAAAAAACACAAAAAAACAAAACAATCAAAAGATCAACATGCAGAACTGACCTTCCAAGCCTAAGCATAACTATACTTTTTGTTTTTTAAAGACTAGGCATGTGATCCTGGTCTTCCAATCCTACGGACGCTTGGATAATCCTTTCAAGTTTAGGCATGGCTAGGTTTAGCTCTCTTAGCTCTTCTTCAATTTTCCTTTTTATTTAATTATTTTCTTTTTTATATATTAAACAAAATTTTCTTCAAGATTAGTAATTATAATGATATTTTAAAAATTATATGATTATATCATACTTTGACTTAAGATTTTAGTTTTTTTATGATAATGTTAGCAATTACATTATGAATAATTACATATGAATTTAATATGCATCCTTTTTTTAAACATTATTCTTATGATAAAACTCTTTGAGGCCAATTTTAGTTTTTTTGACTTTCAAGGATATTTTGATTGTCTCACAATGCTTTTTATTTTTATTTTTATTTTTTAAAATAAAAATATCAAATTATTCCTAAGCTCACCTATTAACCATGAATAAACCATTGTGAAAAAAAAAACAAAACCTCTTAGATGTTAATTTTAATTTTTTTTTAAGAACATTTTTTTATAAAATTAGTAATGATTAATACACTTGTGAAAAGATATCAACATCCCCAATTATCAGTTTAATATTTTTTGGTTTGATGAAGAAAAATATCATTATACTACTTTAATTAATAATGTAAATGAATATATATTTACAGTATTTTTCGAAGGGTAATCATGTTTTGTTAATATTAAGAATTAAACCAAGCTATAATAAGATACAAGGAATTAAGATATCCGCGAGCTAGGTGTGCCATGTGTCATGAAAAAATAAGGACATGATTCTAAAAATAAAAAAACAAAAAAACTGAACATTTTCCACCATAAAAATTTTCCTGGTCCAGTCATTATACAATATGATTATAATGTTTTTTTTTCTATATTTGTAATTTCATTATTATAAAGGCTTTTGTTGTTGTAGAGACGTTGGAGAACACTACAAGATTTCACAGTTTTACCGACGGACCAATTCCGTCGGTGTGTGATTAGAAGTTCGTCGGTGATTTTTTTACCGATGTCATCACCGACGGATTACATCCGTCGGCTTTCCATTCGTCGGTGATTCCCCCTTCCGTCGCTATATCAGTCGGAAAAACAAAAAAACCATTTGCCGATGGTTTTACAGACGGAATTTGCGTGCCAAAAAAAAAAAGATTCCCGCTTGAAATATACCGACGGATTTTTAGTCCGTCGGAATATTGTGATTTACCGACGGAAAATAATCGTCGGTAAATCTGTCGGTGAGTGTATGAAATACCGACAGAATATGTCTGTCTGTAAATTCGTCGGTAATTGTGGAAGCTACTGTTAAATGCCGACGGATTAATTCCGTCGGTAAGTCTGTCAGTGAGTTTTTAAAATACCGACCGAATTCATCCGTCGGTAAAATCCTTGGTAATATTTGTTTTCTTAATTTGTTTTTAAAAAATTATTTAGGATATATAATATAAAACTATATAAATTAATTGTAATACAAACCAATTATGCAAATAAAATTTATATTAAACATAAAAAAAAACAAAGTTAAATAATATTCATTACAAACTGAATATGTTTCAAGAAAAATATTAAATGAAGTTTTAAAGGTAAATAATGTTGATTACAAATTAATATAAAGATGGAGCTGGAGGAGGAGGAGGAGATCCTGGCGGAGGCTGGTGGTTATACGGCCAAAAAAGATTAGGCGCACATGTTCCACTATTTGACAAGTTCATAATCATTTCGCGAAGCTGTTCATAAGCCGCTTTTTGTTGTTCATGAGCCGCTTCATACTCCGCTTTTTGTTGTGCTTGAGACGCTTTGAGTTGCTCAGACTCCGCTCTTTGTTCCGCTCTTTGTTGTGCATGAGACGCTTTGAGTTCTGCGTACTCCGCTTTTAGGTTATCGTATTTCTCGGTGAGCTGAGCCGTGTGTTGCTGCAAGGTCACGAACTTCTTAGATTGAGAGCTCGATATTGATTAGGAGCTCCCAACGGTTGAAACACTACGGGTCGACCGCAAGTTGTCGGCCGTAGTGTTGAAGAGCCCGTAAACCCGATTTTTATCGGGTTCACCTGACGAGCCAATCTCCATCCACAAATCCGGATCGAATTCCGGATGGGTCAAAATATCGTCCCCGTATCTCTCCCTCAACCGATTATTATAGGTCTCCTGAAAATAAAAAAAAAGTAATCATCATATTCAATACAATAAACATAATAACTTACAAAATAAAATGATTGAACAAACATACCACGAAATGCTGAGCACGGTTATCAACGAACTGTTGCGCCCCCTTCTGGCGGTCTTGACTCCGCACGTGCGTCTCCACAAACAGCTCCATCGGGCTCGGCTCACGTCCAAGAGACGCAGCCTATAATGAAAAAAGATATATTAACAACAACTGAATTTAACGATATATTTCATTTAAATTAATCTTACCATCTGTTTCACATGTGCAGCAAACGGAACGGAGCCGCCAGTGTGCGTTGTCACCCCGCCATGAATTAGCCGATTCCGGTTGCCAGCACCGGACTGCGAGCGTCGTGTGAACCACTCAGACGTCACGTGCTCAAGATAGTGCGGCCATATATCTTCCGGGATGTATATCGGTTTGAAATCCCTCCAAACCGCAACATCGTTCCAGCCTTGGAAACCCCTATCCCTCGCGGTTTTTTTTGCCTTTTTCTGTGCTTCATACCAAAAATCACGCAACCTACTTCACGCAACCAAAAATTACATTTCGAAACATAAATTTTTGTCTAAAAAAATCCTGTATTGTTTTCGATCTTACCTAGTTGCCGCATGATTTTCCCACACCCTCCTCACAACAGTGTTATGCTCAATGTCCCAGCAGAATTTGTGCTGTGTATAAATAAACAAGTTTAAATAAAAATAATAATTTATTTACAATTATATTAATAAGCTGAAAATTATAAATTAATACCAACCTCAAACCTGTTAAACCATGCATTGATTTGAGGCATCCATTCAGGATGCTTGGATATCTGACTCCATTGAAACAATGGAATCTCCATCGATGATTTAAACGCCGATGATATTACTCGGGCGGCTTCAATGTTTGTGAACCTGAAAATAAATGAAATAGTGATTACTTCATAAATTATGTTGTAATTTAAAAAAAAAAAACTAAAACCTTAACAAACTTACATTGAAAGGTCGTCCTTCCACTGTGCCTCGTACTTGCGGGTAAATTGATTCCGCTGCGAAGGCACGCCGCCTCTGCGCTGTGAAGTACCGCTGGAAGAGGCAGCATCGGTTGACGGCGCAGGTGGTGTAGGTGCCTCTTCTTGAGAGGCACCTAAGGAAATATCATCCTCGCTGCTAGACGAACTAGCTGCGACCGCACTTGAGCGACCAGCTCTGGTTTTCGTTCTACGCATCTACACAATTTGATACAAATAATTATATAATTAAATTCAAATGTAAAAAAAAAATTCGACAGCACCTCCCCTATACCGGATACTACCCAAATCCACAAACCTGCACATATTAACAATAGCCACAACCAATTTACCCAATCTATACTAATTATTCCAACATATTCAATTACTAATCCTAAGGTAAATTCAACATTAAGAATTACAATTCAAGTAATTATTCAATAATTATGCCAATACAACAAAACAATAAATTAAAAAAAAACTCTAGAATAACAATCAAAATAAATGGAAAAAATTAAACACAAATCATGCAATAATAAAGTAAAATTAATAATTATTCCAACATATTCAATTACTAATTCTATGGTAAATTCAACATTAACAATAAATATTCAACAAATTAACTAATAATAATTATGCCAATACAACAATAAAAAAATATTCAATAAATTCAAAAAAAAAAAACTATAGACTTTAGCAATGAATTATGCAAAAAAAACTATAGACTTTATCTACATTACAAAAAATACACCAAAACAAAAAAAATAACCAAAAAAATAGCAAAAAAAAACCATTAAAGTAAAATGAAATAGAGGAAACACTAACCTTTTAATATGATGGAGATTCACGATAAAAAAAGCTTGAGATCGGAGTGAAGAACGGAGTGAAGAACGGAGAGGAAAAGAATGGTGAAAACTGAGGAGAAGAGAAAATGAACTGAAAAGGCGGTCGGGGTAGGTTAAAAGCCAGTTTTAATGCAGCGGTCAGAGATGCATTTAATGCACAACCCTTTGATATTCGCGTAGTCTGTCGGTAATTGTGTCGGTAAAATTGACACATTATCGACGACTATAAATTCGTCGGTGTTTCTGTCGGTGACGTGGTGGCATTACCAGTAATTATTTTCGAACTCTCTGTGAAATGCCAACGGACTTAAGTCCGTCGGTGATTTGGTGGCATTACCAGTAATTGTTTTCGAACTCTCTGTGAAATGCCGATGGACTTAAGTCCGTCGGTGTGGCCGTCGGTGATTTGGTGGCATTACCAGTAATTGTTTTCGAACTCTCTGTGAAATGCCGACGGACTTACGTCCGTCGGTGTGGCCGTCGGTGATGTGGTGGCATTTCAAGTAATTATTTCGTAATTGTGGCATTTCAACTAATTATTTCAAGTAATAAATATTTTGTGTTTCAAAATATATCATCCATAATCTAAATTACATGAAAAAAAAAAGGGTTTTACATAGGGCTTCATTTTGGTAGTTAGTCAGAATTTTCTTCTTTTTCGTCATCAATTGAATTGTCATCACCTTCATCGCAATCTTCAATATGAATATCATCTTCTTCATCGACATTTGCTTGTCCGCTAGAGCCCAAAACAAAATTCAACTCCTCTGCGTTAACATCAACAAGACTATCAACGAAAACACGAAAATTTGAATTTTCTTCCAATTCAATCGAAGGAGCAACTCGATATGGTTCAACCACCTCACTAACTTGAAAGACTTCATCTCGCATACTTGTGTCTTCGTTCTCATCCTGAACAACCTCGACACGACCCCGGGGTTTCATTTTTAAAATGGACAACCAATCCACTCTTGATCGATCCTTTCTAAATGAAGGGGTGTATGTGTAATAAATTTGTTGACCTTGCTTTGCGAAAACAAAGACATCGTTTATGTTGCGGAGTCTAGCTTTTGAGTTGATTTCGACCAAACCATAGTGCGGATCAACTCTGATTCCTCTGTCAGTCATGTCATACCAATAGCATTTGAATAAAAACACTATATTCTGCTCGTTATGATATTGCAGTTCGACGATCTCTTCTAATCTACCATAGTAGTCAACTTCTAACTCACTACTAGTGGATCCCTTAACACAAACACCGCTGTTGTATGTCTTTCTTCCTTGCCCGTATTCTTCAGTATGGAAAACATATCCATTGACAAAATACCCGTTGTAGCACTTACATTTTCTTTCAGGCACCAGGCTTAGTGAAGACAATGACTTAGGTGCACTCCTTCCCATTTGATAAACCTTGTATGTAATGTACATCAATAAACAGTAAATGAACGAGAATCTCGTAATGACATGCATACGTACAGTAATTTTGCAAGTTAGAATGAGTTTATGATAGTGCTTACATGTGTTCTAAACCACGTGGCAAACTACTCATCTTGTAATTGAAAGATCTGGGATTCGGTCAGCTGTGAGTTATTGGATAACAAATATTGACGATGTTACCTGCAAGTGATAATGAGTGTATGATATTACAATATATAATTAACAGTATATTACTAACAAAGTTTAATTAGTATAAACTTACTGAATAAAAGGTCTCAGCTCATCACAGTTAAATAGAACATAATTGTGTGCTTGTTTGAACTCTATTTCCGACAAATATCTTCCTCTTACGGCATTTTTAGGTGTGGGTCGTCCAGTATTGGAGAATATTGACAAGTTCCCACTGGAAGGCACTTCACCGCCATCATCATGTCGTGGAACGCGATTGATTCTCATTCTCAGATGAGGTTCGAAATAGTACGAGATAAATGTTGAGATCTCCTCAACAATATAGGCCTCACATATCGAAGCCTCAACATGCGCCTTGTTCTTAACCTTTTTCTTGAGATTAAACAAGTACCTGCATTGAAATATTAATCAAGTATTTTCAATTAAGAAAAACATATAAAATACTTTTATATATGAATTACATTGCAACTGTAATATCTAACCGTTCGAATGGGTACATCCATCTATATTGGACCGGTCCTCCAGCTTTTGCCTCGAACGGTAGATGTATAGGGAGATGCTCCATTGAGTCAAAAAATGATGGAGGGAATATCATCTCAAGTTTGCATAGTGTCTCGACGATATTCGTTTGAATCCTCTCAATGTGATCAACATTCAACTTGCTGGAGCATATATCTCTGAAGAAATGACTGATCTCCGTGAGTGCATCCCATATTCCCTTTGGCAACAAATCACGAAAAGCTAATGGGATGAGTGTTTGCATAAACACGTGGCAGTCATGACTCTTCATTCCATACAATCTGCAGTCCTCTATATTAACCAGCCTTGATATGTTCGATGTATGTCCATCCGGAAAACACAGACTTTTAAGCCATTTGTAGACTAGCAGTTGTCCGTTTTTCTCTAACATGAAGCTTGCTCTTGGTTTTGCGACCCGTGACTCATTATAAACCAACTCCATATTTTTACGGTTACAGTATAAAGCTATATCCAATCTAGCCTTGATGTTGTCCTTTGTCTTCCCCTTCACATCCATGACGGTGTTGAAAATGTTCTCAAACATGTTCTTTTCGATGTGCATGACGTCAAGGTTATGGCGGAGCAGATTGGTCTTCCAATAAGGAAGCTCAAAAAGATACTTGGCTTTACCCAATTATGGGTCAAACCAAAACCACGAAACTTTTGCTTACCTGATTGAAGGCCCAAACACAATGTCACCGTACTCTGAGACAACATCATGCAATTCTTCACCAGAAAGACGCGGGGATGCAACATCTTTTTCAACTCTGCCAACAAAGAAATCTTTTCTATTCTTTCTGTACCTGTGATGAAGTGGCAAGAAGTGACGGTGACAGTCAAAAAAAGAAGCTTTACCTCCATTTGCTAGCGTGAATGCCTTGTTGTTTTCCATGTAGTATGGACATGCGAGTTTCCCATGCGTGCTCCAACCAGAAAGCATTCCATAAGCTGGAAAATCATTGATAGTCCACATCAAAGCCGCCCTCATAAGGAAATTTTGTTTCCTCGATATATCATAAGTCAGAGCTCCGGAGGACCACAACTGCGCCAACTCATCAATCAACGGTCGAAGACAAACATCTATATTCCGCAACGGGCTTCTTGCACCGGGTATGACGGTAGATAAAAACATGAACTCCGACCTCATACACATTCCCGGTGGCAAGTTATAAACTGTGAGTATGACCGGCCAACAAGAATAAGGAGCAGCAAATGACCCAAATAGGTTGAATCCGTCTGTACACAACCCAAGACGCACATTCCTTGATTCAGCTGAAAAGTGAGGATGAACACTGTTAAAGCGTTTCCACGCTTCGCCGTCAGAAGGATGAACCATCACTCCATCAACCGCATGGTGTGCTTCGTGCCATGTCATGTGCTCAGCAGTTCTTGGTGACATGAATAACCTCTGCAGTCTAGGTGTGATCGGGAAGTATCTAAGTTTTTTATATGCCACTAGAGTCTTTCCCCTGCCAGTTCTAGGTTTGTAACGGGAATGCCCGCATGTCATGAACTCGGTCATCTCAGCATTTTCAAGGTAGTATAACATGCAGAAGTTAGGGCACATGTCAATTTTTTGGTATCCTAAACCGAGGGGTTTCATCATGGACTTCGCAGCATAAAAATTCTCTTTCAGCCTGTTCCCTTCAGGTAAAATGCTTCTTGCCCATTCAATAATCTTGTCATACCCGGCCTCACTCAACCCGTGATCTGACTTGATGGTGAACACCTGTGCTACGACCGATAATTTACTGTGGTTCGTGCAGCCATCCCATAATGGTTCGTCAGAATCTTTCAACAAATCAAAAAACCTAGCTGCATCTGCATTAGGTTCTTCTTCTACGATTGGACATTGATTGCCATTACCTTGATTCATTCTCATTGCATCCATAACCATATTTCTATAAGGATTAGTGTTGTCATTTGCCGCTTCATGCACATTGTTAGCACTAGAAGTAGACCCAACCACCGTTTCTTCCATTCTCCTCTTACTACCAAATACTTCTCCATGTGCATACCAACACTGGTAATTCTCCATAAACCCTTTGTGTAGAAGATGCATCATTACAACATCTGGATGCAGATACTTTTTATTTTCACACTTCCTGCATGGACACCTAATACCGCCTCCAGTAAAATTTCTGGGAATAGATGTTGCGAAATTAATAAAACCCTGAACCCCGTTACAATAATCCATCCTCCGCAATTCTTGGGGTGAATCTCGATACATCCATGAACGATCATCCATGACTTATATCGAACCTTTATAAAATTATGATGACATCATGTATTAATTAACTAAGTTAGGTAAATAAACTTGCAAAAATATTACTTTACCTCGAGATTATCCAACAAACCAATCACAACTTCTCATAAATATTAAATATTCATTATCATTTATCAACGTCCATACGAATTAAAATATATAAATTTACAGAAATTACCACTCCGCAATACCATTGATAAAACTTTAAACGGACCCATTAAGCAAGCTATTAATTATTTCAAAATAGCACATGTAATTCGGTAGTTCCATAAAGTTTTAACAATTTACAAACAAATACAATCTTACAAAATCTAAAACAAACCATAACAGGTATAAAATTATACATTCATATACTACAAGTTTGTTTAAGAAATAACAATAAAACATGTACATCTACTAACAAAATACATATACTAAAAAAACAATAAAATTGACATTTAATTAAATGTTAAAATTTAAAAGATAGAATTACTTACAAAAATTGATAAAATCCGTCGGTAAATTAGAACACGGATGCTGTGACCACAAAACTTCAAGAAATATAACTTGTTGTGCTGATATGAGGAAGATTTTTTTTGGGGGTGGAGGGGGGGCTGGTTGTTTGCAGATGGGGAGAGTTGGGATAAGGAAGAAGAAGGAGAAATAGGGGAGGAGAGGGTCGGTAGAGCGGACATATATTAACTTTTTCCGACGGGAAATACGTCGGTGATTACGTCGGTGATTCTGACGGAAACATAGACATGTCACCGTACGGATCTGCCATTTCAAATCCCTCGGTGAGTCCGTCGGCAATTTAAACGGCGAACCGGTCACGTCACTGTACCGGCAATTTCAAATCCCTCGTTTTGAATCCGTCGGTGATTCTGTCGGAAAAAAATAACCCGCCAAAACCTCCACGTCAGCGACCCGTCTTTTTTTTTAATTCGGAAACTTTTCCGTCCGTAATTCAGTCGGTAACTACCGACGGAAATTTTCCGTCGGTAGTTACCAACTGAATTACGGACAGAAAATGGTCCGTCGGTAGTTACCGACTGAATTACAGACGGAAAAGTGTCCGTCGGTAATTTCGACCTCAAATTACCGACAGAAATATTCCGTCGGTAAATCCGTTGGTATTTAGCGAATTTCTGGTAGTGAAAGAAAACGACATGAGAACATGAGTTGAGTAGATGGAAAAATCTCATATATCCGTTTATAAATAAAGTTGGTTATTATTGTGAAACAAAATAGAATATAAATATATGACAACATCATAATTATTCATTTATATATAAATAATATGATTAGTAATCTTAACTGTTGGTTTGGTTAAAAAGATATGTTTTATTCGTTGAAGGCACAAAATAAATGGATGTGTAAACTAACAATAATGCTCCAAATAGCATGAGAAATCTTAATCCTTTCCATATAAATAACTCCACTAAAGTTTTTAGGATGCTCCTCCACCTCCATCGCAACCATCTCCTCCACCATCTTCTCCATCTCCATCTCCTCCACCTCCTCTGTCTCTACCATAACAATCACCTCCACCACAATCATCGCAATGGCGGAGACGACCTCAGCCCGAATTACTATTACCACAATCGAATATGACCATGGAAATAATTGACAAGCAAACAACAATCACGCATAACAACAGAAATGAATGGAAGTGTAAACTAACAATAATGCTCCAAAGAGCATAGGAAATCTTTATCTTTTCCGTCGAAATAACTCTATGAAAGTTTTTAGGATGCTCCTCCACCTCCACCACCACCAACACCTCAGTCACAACCTCCTCCTCCTCCATCTCAACCTCCTCCACCTCCTCCATCTCCACCACCTCCACCACCTCCTCCATCTCCACCACCTCCACCTCCTCCATCTCCACCATCTCCACCACCTCCTCCATCTCCACCACAGCAATCACCTCCTCCAAAACAATCACCTTCAGCAAAATCCTTGCAGCAGCGGCGACGACGATCTTTTCCTGAATTACTATCACCACAAGCGAAAATGACCATCGAAATAATTGACAAGGAAACAACAATCATGCATAACAACAGAAAAGCCTCAGAGGAATCAAACAGGAAGCCTGCTTCTGAATGGACACTGCCTTCATGAACTATGAACTCTCTCGCCATCTTAATTTCCTAAGATTTATGCTCCTAACACAAGGCTTGCTATAGCTCTAATATATTGTTACTAAAACCATTTATATACAAACTTGCTGGAATATTCAATTGCCTTTGCTTAAGGAAGAGGATAACTTGGTGGACTTGTCAAACGTTTTAGCATTACTAAAACAATTTACATTCTAACTTGGTGGACTGGTCCATGTTTTCGGCTAAAAAGAAACAAAACTCAGATCAATTTTATTTTATTTTTCATTTTCATGTTGAGATGTTATCATTTTCTTCTATTATATTTGTTAAATACTACCTTCAAAATTTAAATCAATGATTAGGCTTGCTAGTATAGTTGTTTAAATGAAGGTTTGTCATGAATCATAATTTAAGTTTCCGTTTTCAAAAGAGAAAGAGGCCTTCCTTTTACTGACTTGTAGGGTTTTTTTCAAAAAAAAAAAAAACAAATATACTTAGTGTTCGTAAGATTTCTGAGACATAGAAGGGGCTTCCCTTCAAACGTTGTAAGAGGAAAATCTGATTCGATGCAATTAAAAATCTCTACAAACGGTTTATATAATCTTAATAAGAAAACAGCATGCCTCGCGATAGTCAATCTTAAAAAAAAGGGGCTGCCCACGGGATAATGGCCACCAATTTCAGTTCTCAGCTTTTTAATATATTATTTTATTAATCATATTCTTTCTGTCTGTTCGATGGTTTATACTGTATCAGTGGTAGCAATGTGAATTATATTAATATTTAACGTACATATTGTAAGAATCTTATCCGAATTGAAGAATTTTTTTTTTAATTTGATAAAATAAAATTTTGTTACGACAAAATCTAATCAGTTAATGTTTTCATATCAACAATTGAAGTCAGTTAAGAATTTCATAGCTTTTTTTATTATTATTTAACTTCATTTAAATATTAATATCTCCTTTAACTCTTTGACTTTAACATAAGTTCTATATTTATTATTTCGATATATGTTATATTTAAATGCCATCATTTTTTTCTTATAAATCTTAATTTAGGATAATTCTATAATTTCTATTTAAAAAATTAAAAATTAAAAAAACAAATTATTCAGCTTTACATTAAACTTTACTTATTTGTAAACCAGTCATCCAAAATTTATAATTATTTTTCAGCATAATTTAAACCAATAGCATTAACACTACCAGAAAATCTATGAATACAAACGGAAACATTGACCAAATTTTTTCTATCACTAACTCCGTTGGTATTTACCGATGAAAATATGTCATCGGTATATACTAAGAAAATCCTAGTTGGAATAGAAGAAATAAAAAAAACAAACAGTATGATGACATGTAAGTTTTTACGGACGTCGTTATCGACAAAATTATTGTTAAATTCAAACAGTCAAGTTGTACAGTGACGTGTCACTTATACCGATAGAATTGCCGATGTATTGACAGACGGAAAAATTTTGTTGGTAAATTCATCGGTAATATTTAATATATGACCTAGCCCTCTCCCCTCCCCTATTTCTCCTTCTTTCTTAAAAAAACACTATGCAACAAACAAATAGCCCCCCTCATCTCAACACAACTTATCCTTCCACGACTTTTTCAGTCACAACAATACTCTATTTGACAACATCCATGATTTGATTGAATTTTATTGTGGATTTTTCATTTTAAGTAAGCAAATCTATCATTTTTAATTTGAACATAATTTTAAAATCTTAATTTTTTATTGCATATTTTTGGAGTATATGTATTTTGTTTGAGTGTTTTATTGTTTTTTCTCAAACAAACGTGTTGTATGGATTCATGATTCTGTACATGTTATGGTTTGTTTTAGATTTTATAAATTAAATTGTATTTGTTTGTAAATTGTTGAAACTTATGTTGAATTACCAATTTAGATGTGTTGTGATGAAATAAAAATGGTTTGTTTAACGAGTATGTTTCATATTTTGTCAATTTTATTGCCGAGTTCTAATTTCTGTAAATGTGCATAAATTTGTATGTATGAATATAATTGATAATAAATTAAGAGAAGTATTTAAGTAGAAGTAATATTTTTGCAAATTTATTTAGTTAACATAGTTAATTAGTACAAGTTATCATCATTATTTGATATAGGTTTGATAGAAGTCATGGATGATCATCGTTTATGGATATATCGAGATTCACCCCAAAGATTGCGAAGGATGGATTATTGTAATGGGGTTCAGGGTGTTATTAATTACGCAACATCTAATCCGAGAAATATAAGTGGATGCGATATTAGGTGTCTATACAAGAGGTGTAAAAATAAAAAGTTTCTTGATCCAGATGTTGTAACGATGCATTTTTTACATAAATGATACATAGAGGAATATATGTGTTGGTATGCACACATAGAACCATTTATTCCTCACGAGACCATGGTAGAAAGGATGATTGGGTTAACTTCTAGTACTAGCAACGTGCATGGAGTTGTAAATGACAACAATAATCCTTATAAGACTATGGTTATGGATGCGATGAGAATAAATCAAGATCATGCAAGTCAATGTCCAATCATAGATGAAGAATCTAATGCATATATGGCCAAGTTTTTTTTATCTTTTGAAAGATTCAGATGAACTATTATATGATGACTACACAAATCACAGTAAATTATCGGTCGTTGCATAGGTGCTTACCATCAAGTTGGATTATAGGTTAAGTGGCCAGTTATGATAGAATTATTGAATGGGTGAAAAGCATTTTACCTGAAGGGCAGGCTGAAAGAGAACTTTTATTTTGCTAAGTCCATGATGAAACTTCTCGGTCTAGGATACCAAAAAATTGACATGTGTCAAAACTTATGCACATTATACTATCTTGAAAATGCTAAGCTGACCAAGTGCAGGACATGTGGGCATTCCCATTATAAACTCAAAACTGGCAGGGCAAAGACTCTTGTCGCATATAAAAAATTTAGATACTTTCCAATCACACCTAGATTGTAGATGTTATTCATGTCACCAAAGACTGCTGAGCACATGAGATGACACCAATCACATGATATAGTGGATAAAGTGATGGTGCACCCTTCCGACGGTGAAGCATAGAAACACTTTAATAGTGTACATCCTTATTTTTTAGCTGAATCAAGGAACGTGCATCTTGGGTTATGTATAGATAAATTCAATCCATTCGGGTCATTTGCTGTTCCTTATTCTTGTTGACTGGTTATACTCACAGTTTACAACTTGCTATCGGAGATGTGTATGAGGTTGGAGTTTATGTTTTTATCTATAGTCATACTTGATACTAATAGTCTAGGCCGAAATATATATGTTTATCTTCAACCATTGATTGATGAGTTGATGCAGTTGTTGTTCTCCAAAGCTTTGACTTAAGAAGCATCGATGAAACAAAATTTTGCTATAAAGGCAGCTTTGATGTGTACTATCAATGATTTTCCAGCATATGGAATGGTTTCTAGTTAGAGCACACATGAAAAATAACAAGGGATTCACGCTAACAAATAGGGGTAAAACATCTTTTTTTACTGCCACTAGTGTTTCTTGCCAACGGATCACAGGTACAAAAGAATACTAAGGATTTTTATTGGTAGAGTTGAAAATGATGTTTCAACCCCGTATCTTTCTGGTGAAAAATTATATAACGTGGTGTTAGAGTACAATGACATTTTGTTTGGTTTCCAATCTGGTAAGCAGAAGTTTCTTAGTTTTGATTTGACCTATAATTGGGTAAAGCGAAGTATTTTCTGGGAGCTTCCTTATTGGAAGACGAATCTCCTTCGTCATAACCTTGACGTCAAGCATATAGAAAAAAAACGTGTTTGAGAACATTTTCAACTCGATCATGGACGTGAAAGGGAAGATAAAGGACAATATTAAGACTAAAATGGATATAGTATTGTTTTATCACCATAAAAATATAAAGTTGGTTTATGCTGGGTCACAGATTGTAAAGCCTAAAGCAAATTTCACCTTAGATAAGAATGCATAACTATTAGTCTACCAATGGCTTAAGAGTTTGTGTTTTTCCGATGGACATGCCTCGAACATATCAAGATTGGTTAATTTGAAGGTTTGTAGATTGTATGGAATGAAGAGCCATGACTGCCATATGTTTATGCAAACACTCATTCCATTAGCTTATTGTGATTTATTGTCAAAGGGATATGGGATGCACTCATAGAGATAAGTCATTTCTTTAGAAATATATGCTCCAACAAGTTATAGACACAACACACTAAGAGGCTTGAAACGAATATCATCCAAACAATATACAAACTTGAGATGATATTCCTCTATTATTTTTTGACTCGATAGAGCATCTACCCATACCCATATATTTACTATATGAGGTAAAAGTTAGAGGCCTAGTCCAATATAGATGGATGTATCCATTCGAGAGGTTAGAGATTACACATGCAATGTAATTAAAAATGTATTTTCAATGTTTTTTGTTAATTGAAAAAATTCATTTAATTCCATGCAAGCACTTATTCAACCTTAAGAAAAAGATTAAAAACAAGACACATGTTGAGGCTTTGATATGTGAGGACTATATTATGAAGGAGATCTTAAAATTTATCTCGTGCTATTTCGAGCCTTTTTTGTAACAAGAATCAATCATGTTCCAAAGCATGATGATGATGGTGAAGTGCCTTCGAGTGAGAACTTGTCAATATTCTCCAATCTTAGACGACTCGTACCAAAAAATGTTGTCAATGGAAGATATTTTTCTGAAATAGAATTCATACAAGTATATATTATGTGTTATTTAACTGCGATAAATTGAGATATTTTATTCCGTAAGTATACTACTTAAACTTTGTTATTAATGAACTATTTATCTCTTGTAATATCATAAACTCATACATTGTTGAATACCTCATAGGCATCGT
The DNA here is from genome assembly GCF_000002775.5 of Populus trichocarpa. Taxonomy (NCBI): domain Eukaryota; kingdom Viridiplantae; phylum Streptophyta; class Magnoliopsida; order Malpighiales; family Salicaceae; genus Populus; species Populus trichocarpa. The sequence continues at coordinate 9,807,329 of NC_037289.2, read as the reverse complement.
CAATATTTACTATATAATAACTCACAGCTGACAGAATCCTAAATCTTTCTATTTGAAGATGAATAATTTGCCACGTGGTTCAGAACACATATAAGTGCTATCATAAACTCATTATCTATCGGGATACTTAATTTAATTACAGAATTCTTATTCACTATTCATTGTTGTATTTGATGTACCAGGTTTATAAATTGGGAATGAATGCTAGTGCTACATTGTCTTTACGAAGTGCTACAATGAGTATTTTTTCAAATGATACGTGTTTCATGTTGAAGAATATAGGCAAGGTAGAAATACATAACAATGGGGTTTGTGTTAAGAGATCAACTTCTAGTAAGTTTAAAGTTGACTATTATGGAAAATTAGAAGAGATAATTGAATTGCAATATCATACGAGCATAATAAAGTCTTTTTATTTAAATGTTATTGGTATTTCACCATTCACAGAGCAATCAGAGTAGATCCACATCATGGTTTGGTCAAAATTAACTCAAAAACTAGACTCTGCAACGTCAACGATGTCTTTATTTTCGTCAAGTAATGCCAACAAATTTATTACACATACACCTCTTTCTTTAGAAAGGATTGTTCATGAGTTGATTGGTTATTCATATTGAAAACCAAACGCAGGGGTCATGTTGAGGTTGTTCAGGATGAAAACAATGACTCAAATATGGGAGATGGTGTCTTTTAAGTTATTGAGTTGGTTGAACCATATCAAGTTGCTCCATCGATTGACTTAAAAGAAAATTTAAATTTTCACATCTTCGATAATGTTTACATTGAGGAGTTGAATGTTATTCTGAGCTCTAGCGGACAAGCACAAGTCGATGAAGATGATGATAGCAATGATATCATCGATATCAACGTAGAAGATTGTGATGGAGCTGATGATGAGTTGATTGAAGAAGAAGAAGGCAATTCTAACTAAGTATCAAAACACAAAAGTGTAATGCCATAAACTATAATGTAATATTTATTGATAAAATTCTCTACAAAGAAGTATTTATTTTATTATTGTTATATGAACTTGTTGTGCATGCAACTTTCAATTTAAGTATTTACAGGATTGATAGATAGGAAAAACAAATACAATCTGACGTCAGACACTATTTCACGCCGATGGAATTACCAGCGGTTTACATTCCGTCGGTGTATTCTAGAGGCAAAGGGAACTATTCCCCTCCCTCTGACACTGTTCACTTTGCATCATGCTGATGGAAATATTAACAGTTTGTTGTTAGTCGGTGCATTCTAGAAGTGAAGAGAATTGTTCCCCTCCCCCAAGTACTGTTCACTTTGCATAACACCGATGAAAAAACTGATGGTTTTCAATCTGTCAGTGTATTCTAGAGGTGAAAGGAATTGGTATATGAGGTGAATCTTTTGACATATTTTCTTTTGATTTTTCTTCTTTTCCTTGGTTTATTAACAATGTATTTTTTTTTGTATTACACATAGATAAACTCTGAAATTAAGCATGCTATTAAGGTAAGAAATTTTCATTCCTAAGACCTATATTTGTTTTTGTATTATTCTTTTTGTCTATTTTTTTTTGTCTATATTGCAATAATGTCTTATTGTTTTGTTGAATTTTAATTGTTATTATGAAATTTATATTCAATGTCAATTGAATATAGAAGATTACATTTAATTACAAAAAATACTTGTCAATTTAGGATTAAAAATATTTTCAAGTTGAAAATGAGATGAAATTGAATTATTTAAAATTGTTGGTTGAAGTAAAATAAAATCAACTGGTTTGTGACATATATGTTGTACATTTGCAGAATTGAAAATTTTGGGTAGTTTATAGTATAGGGGAGTGTTGCTGAATTTTTTTTTTTAATGAAATTTTTTATCCAAATATTTATCAATTTTGTGTAAATGCATAAGGGAAAATTAATTGCACGTCCTAAGTATATCACAGGTAGTTCTTCTAGTAGCGATGATGAAAACAATGTGTCATTAGCTATCGACCAAGAAGAGACACATGAAGCACGTGCATCAACTCACGATGCTCTTCGAGTGTGGTTCCATAACGTAGAGGCAATGTCCCTTCACAGTGGGATCCATTCACCCGCAAGTACGAGGCGCATTAAAAGGATGACCTTTCAATGTAAGTTTGTTTTGCTTTGAGTTGGTTTGTGTTTAACAATTTATGAATGAATAATATTTCATTAAATTCATTAATTTTCTGGTTCACATACATTAAGGCTGCCTAAGTAATAACATCGACATTTAAATCATCGATGGGATTCCATTCTTTTAATGGAGTCATGTTTTCAAACATCTTGATTGGAAACCACATGTCGATACATGGTTTACAAGATTTAAGGTTAATATTAACTTAAAATTTTTACTATTTTTTATGTTAATTCCTTTACTTTATTGAAATTATTGATTTATTTTTTATAAATTTTTAATGCAAGCCTAATTTGAGTGGGATAGAACAAATGATAATGTTGTGAGGAGGGTTTGGGAGAATCACGTTACAACTAGGTAGCATTGAAAACAATATGATAATTTTTAATTTTAAATATTAAAACTTCATTTGTCATTAACTTATATAAAATATGTTTATATCCTGTAGGTTACATGATTTTTTATATGAGGCATAAAAAACAATCTAAAAAATATGCCTGAGAAAACATTCTACCAGGTTGGAATGACATGACAGTTTAGAAGGATTTCAGGCCGCCACACATCTTGGAGAATATATGGGCGGAATATATTCAGCACATGATGTCCAAGCATTTCCCATGACGCTCGCAATCCAATGAAGGGAACCGAAGATGGCAATTCAGGGTTCGGTTACCACGCACCCCAAGGGCTCTGTTCCATTCGTTTTGCATGCGAAGCGAATGATTAGGTTAATTTTAATCACTTCTATCTTTAATTAATTTGTTGTTATTTATGAATATATTTAATTAGCAATGTTTTTTTCATACAAGCTACGACTCTTGGACGTGAGTCAAGCTTAATGAAGCTTTTTATAGAGACACGTACAGAGTGAAAACTGCTAAAAAGGGGGTGCAACAGTTCATCGATAATCATGTTCAACACTTTATGGTACGTTCATTCAACCATTTTCTTTCATAAGTTATTATTTTCTTGAATTGAATTTAATGATTTCATTTTTTTTTCCAAGAGACATATAACAACCGGTTGAAGGAGAGATACGGGGACGATTCTTCGACCTACCTGGATTACGTTCCAGATTTATAGATGGAGGTAGGATCGTTTAGTGGACCCAATAGAAATTGGGTGCACGAACTCTCCAATACTACAACCAAGAACTTGCAGACGACCCGTAGTGTCTCAATCATTAGGAGCTCGCAATCGATAACAAGCATCCAGTCTCCGAAGTTCGTGGCCTTGTTACAGCAAGGAGTGCAAGAACATACAACCCTTCTAAATGAAAAATATGAATGACTCTCTGTAAAGTATGAAGAACTCTTCTGAATAGTCATGGATATTAGATCACATATGAGGGGTACATATACACCTCCTTTTCGACTCTATAGTCCCGGGAATGACCACCCTCCTCCTTCTCCTCCAAAGCCACCTTTGTTTTAGTTTCATTGTATTTGAACATATAAATTTGTAATAAATATTTGGCTTTTATATTAAGATAATTTATTTTTACATACTTGAATTTTATACAATTTTAATTTTTTTAATTTTTTTCTTTTTTTGTTCAATAGATTTTTTTAAGAAATTAAATTTTTTAAGTATTATGGATGGAGTTACTAACGGACTCAATCCATCGGTATATTCCAGAGAGTTGGAAAAAACATTATTGCATATGCCACTTCAATTGTTACATCAATGATGAAATTATTCTGTCGGTATTTCATAGAAGACTGGAAAAAAATTACTCCAAATGCCACTGCCCATCATCTACAGAAATTTCATCGTATATTCTAGTGGGTAATTTGTTTTAATCATGCATTGTCCATATGTAAAACCATTGGGCTTTGTTTTTTACTGCTGGACATTCCAACAAAAAATAAATTACAGACAAGCGGTTTTCTGATGAACGGTTTCTATCCGTGAATCCATTGGTAAAATACGCGCCGACGGAATTGTAGAGCAAATACCGACATAATATTTCGCTGATAAAATTGTTAAATATAATAGTGCAGCTTGTTATGTGATGTGCCGTGAATGATTCAAAAATCGGCAACAATGAATCTGACGAAAATGGATGAAGGATGGGTCTGGTTGTGTTGTCTTTCTTTTGGTGTTTAGGCTGGATTATAGTGATTTCAAGGTAAATAAGATGGAGGATAGACTAGAATGATACTTTGATAAGTCGATCTGGACGCCACAAAGATCAATCTAGGATTTCGACGCCACACTCTTTGTGATTGAAGAGTGATAAGTCAGGTAGGGTTCTTCACAAAATCAATTTGGAAGAACAACTCTTAATTCTGTGAATTAAGTTTCAAATCTTGGCCAAAAGTTCTTTATTACATATTCTGATACTATATTTATAATTGGAACATCCCTCCAAAGTTAGGAATAATTCAACATGGCAGAAGTCAAGCCCAAAAAACAGACTTTGACAAACTAACCTAGACAAATTAACTAGCACACGTTTTTTGACCTTTCTAACACAAACAGACCAAATTTAAAACAACCATATCTTCTTACACAAAAGTCCAATACAATCATGGTTTGACAATCTAGAAAGAACACGTTCTGAACTTGAAATCCACCTTGATTAGTCTTGTTTTCACATGCAATGGATGACTTCAAATTCGGGTTCAAATTCATTTGTTGTTCTGACCATAAACAGCATCAATTCCTTCACTTATTTGCATATCAACCCAAATTCGAGTAGCCCAGCATCAAAAGAACAATTAAGGGCTTTTCTCATCTCCAAGTTCCAATTGTAGGCAAATAAACATCCTTGAACCAATTTCAAACTGATTGCTAATTTTTAACTCTGACGCAGCTTCAATCATTCCAATTTGACTCGTCAAGGCCCTTTGTAGTTGTTTCGCTCTCGCTCTTGTCATTGGACCATCTGAATCCTCTTGCACATTAGTTTTAGCCTTACAAGATGGATTATAATTCCCATGATGCACATCATCAGCCCCGGGTTGAAAATGATTTGTCCTCAAATCAGAATCGTCATCGTCATCCAAGTATGGAGTCAAGTCTTTCACATTAAAAGTAGCTGATACGTTGTAATTACCAGGAAGATCTACCTTATACTCATTGTCATTCACCTTCTCTATAATCCGAAATGGACCATCAGCTCTTGGCATCAACTTGGACTTACGTTTGCTTGGGAATCTGCCCTTGCTAATATGAATCCAAACAAGATCTCCAGGTTCAAACCTAACCATTTTCCGCCCCTTGTTAGCCTGTTTAACATACTTTATCGTTTTCTCCTCAATATGTAATCGAACCTGCTCATGTAGTTTCTTCATCAATTCTGCCTTTCTAATTCCATCCATAGATGTCCTCTCATCAATTGGAATATGAATAAGATCAATAGGAACACAAGGATTAAAGCCATACACAACCTCAAATGGTGAAAATTTTGTAGCCCCATGCACACTACGATTATATGCAAACTCCACAATAGGCAAACAAGTATCCCAACTCTTCAAATTCTTATGTATAACAGCTCGTAACAAAGAAGATAAAGTTCGGTTTACTACCTCAGTTTGTCCATCAGTTTGTGGATGACATGCCGTACTGAAAAGTAACTTCGTTCCAAGCTTCCTCCAAAGAGTCTTCCAAAAGTGGCTTAAGAACTTTGTATCACGATCAGAGACAATGCTTTTAGGAACTCCATGCAAACGAACAATCTCTTGAAAGAAAAAATCAGCAACATGTACTGCATCATCAGTTTTGTTGCAAGGAATGAAATGAGACATTTTGGAGAATCGATCAACCACGACCATTATTGAATCCTTTCCACGCTGTGTTCTTGGTAACCCAAGTACAAAGTCCATGCTAACATCCATCCATGGTTGCTCTGGAATAGGCAATGGCATATACAGTCCATATGCATTCTCTTTACCCTTAGCTTTCTTGCAAATAGCACATCTCTCAATCACCTTGTGCACATCCCGTAACATGCTAGGCCAAAAGAAATGTTCTTTCAGCAGCTCATAAGTCTTCTTCTCCCCAAAATGACCACTAAGACCACCACCATGAGCCTCTCGCACAAGCAACTCCCGTAACGATCCTGAAGGAATACACATTCTGCCCATTTTGAACAAGTAACCTTCATGCATAAAGAACCCATCACAAGCTCCCTTTGCACATTCAACAACCACATTAGCAAAGTAGGAATCATTAGCATACTGTTCCTTCACTTGTTCAAAACCCATCAGCTTTGCATTCAACATAGAGATCAGTGCAAACCTCCTAGAAAGAGCAACAGCAACCACATTAACTTGCCCTTTCTTGTACTTTATGACATAAGGAAATGACTCCATAAACTCCACCCATTTAGCATGTCTGCGATTTAGCTTGCTTTGCCCCTTAAGATACTTCAAGGATTCATGATCAGTATGTATAACAAATTCTTTAGGCAACAAGTAGTGCTGCCATACCTCTAGAGCCCTAATCAAAGCATAGAACTCCTTGTCGTAAATAGAGTAGTTCAAACGTGCTCCATTTAACTTTTCACTGAAGAATGCAATCGGCCTCTTTTCTTGCAGCAAGACAGCCCCAATTCCAACTCCGGAAGCATTGCACTCTATTTCGAATGTTTTAGCAAAGTCTGGAAGTGCTAAAACTGGAGCAGTACACAACTTCTCCTTAATTAGCTCAAATGCTTTCTGCGCATCTTCACTCCATCTAAAGTCGTTCCCTTTTTTCAAGCATTCTGTCATAGGAGCAACAATAGAGCTGAAGTCTTTCACAAATCGCCTGTAGAAAGAAGCTAAACCATGGAAACTCCTCACATCAGCAATACTAGCAGGTTTTGGCCAGTCCCGAATTGCCTCAATTTTCTCCTCATCAACCTTAACTCCCCTGCTAGAGATAATATACCCGAGAAACACGACACTTTCTTTACAGAAGTAACACTTTGTGAGTTTCCCATACAACTTAGAATCTCGCAAAGTTTCAAACACAACTCTAAGATGCTTCATATGATCATCAAAGGTCTTGCTATACACCAGGATATCATCAAAATATACTACAACAAACAGCCCAATATACTTCCTCAAAACATGATTCATAAGCCTCATAAATGTACTAGGCGCATTAGATAACCCAAACGGCATTACCATCCATTCATATAACCCCTGTTTAGTTTTAAATGCTGTTTTCCATTCATCTCCTTCTTTCATTCTAATTTGGTGATAACCACTCATCAAATCGACTTTAGAAAACAATGCAGCTCCATGCAACTCATCAAGCAAATCATCAAGTCTGGGTATAGGAAATCGATACTTAACTGTTATTTTGTTGATAGCGCGGCTGTCCATACACATCCTCATGGTACCATCTTTCTTCGGTACAAGCAAAGTAGGTACGGAACATGGACTAAGTGATTCTCGCACATAGCCCTTCTCTAAGAGCTCACCAACCTGCCTTTGAATCTCTTTTGCTTCCTCTGGATTACATCTGTATGCTGGTCTGTTAGGAAGTGAAGCTCCCGGCACCAAATCAATTTGATGCTCAATTCCACGAATAGGTGGTAACCCTTTAGGTAATTCATCTGGAAACACATCTTTAAATTCTTCAAGCAATTCTTTAATCTGTATTGGTAAGTCCAATCCTTCTACTTGTAGTAATTGCTTTGCCCAGATCATGAAAACAGCCCCTGCTGAAGCTAATGCTTGTTTGATGTCTCCTTTTTTGGCTAACAATAGCCCCTTACGTGATTTTACCTCCTTTTGTTGGCTTCGTATCTGATCCTCTCTAACCTGTTGCGAACTCAATGGTAACAAGTTCACCTTCTTTCCATTCAGCATAAAAGAATAAGTGTTCTTTCGTCCATTGTAGGTCACATCCTTATCAAACTGCCATGGACGACCCAGCAACAAATGGCTAGCTGACATCGGCGCAACGTCACACAAAACCTCGTCATGGTAGGTTTTAATGGAAAAAGGTACACGAACTTGCTTTGTCACCCGAATCTCCCCATTCTCATTCACCCATCGCAAACTGTACGGCCTGGGATGTGGAAGGGTAGTTAAACCCAATTTCTCCACCAAGGTAGTTGACGCAACATTAGTGCAACTTCCATTGTCAATGATCATCCCACACACCTTATCTCGAATCTGACATCGAGTATGAAAGATGTTCTCGCGTTGCTCATCACTAACGTCAATTTGTGCATTTAGAACCCGTTGCACAACCAATAAATCTCCCTTCACTGGTTCGAAATCCTCTTCTTGTTCAGCCACTTGTACCTCATCTTCATCTTCAGTTTCAACCTCATCTCCACTGATCAGCTCTCCATGATCCCCATGCAAAATCATCACCCTTTTATTTGGACATTCCGAAGCAATGTGCCCATGTCCTAAGCACTTGAAGCACTTGATGTCCCGAGACCTCCTAGGATGTTGAGGTTCTGTCACCTTCTCCTTTCCCTTCAAAGAATCAAAACTGGTATTCCTGTTAGTAAACTCCACCTTCTCATCTCGTTTACGTGTGCTCCATGTTCGTGTAGGTGTAGAAACAGCCCTTGTTGTGCTTGACGTAGTTACACCAGTTCGGACACCTCCTCGTTTCTGCTGCCTCTCTACTCGAGTTGCAAGCTTTATAACTTCCTCAAGGAAGATGTACGGCTGTAATTCAACAACATTAGCTATATCCTTTCTCAACCCTCCAAGAAATCTAGCTATTGTTTGCTCTTGGGGTTCCATCAATTCACATCGAATCAGCAGCAACTCAAACTCTTTCACATACTCTTCCACGCTCAAAGATCCTTGTCGCAAAGTTTGAAGTCTGATGTATAGCTCCTGTTTATAGTAATCAGGAACAAATCTCTTCTTCATCACTCTTTTCATAGTTGCCCACGTTGTAATCTCCTCTTCTCCATCCCTTCTCCTCTGAATCTTCAAGTTTTCCCACCATAAAAGAGCATAATCTGTAAACTCAAGTGCTGCCACCTTGCACTTCCTTTCTTCAGAATATTCATACCATTCAAACACCTTTTCAACCTTCTGAATCCACTCCAAGTATTCCTCGGGTGAACTACTTCCTCTAAACGGTGGAATCTTAAGTTTGAGACCATTAGGAGGATTATAATTATGCCTTCTTGGTCTGCCCCTATCATTGGCCTCATCATCCCCATTTGGATCTTCGTCAGCTTCTATAATATCATTTCGTGGCACCCTAAGTGCTTGCCTTTGTTGGGGTTGCAAATTATGTCTTTACATCATTTGCATAAGGGTATTCAACTGTTCACGAATTCCAGTCATTTCATCCCGAATCTCAGCATGAGATCGTTGTAAGCCCATAACCTGTGCCTGTTCCAAACTTAACCCTCTTGGCAAATCTTCTTTATCTCCAGCCATAATTAAGTTTATCAACCTAAATTCCAGCAAGCCTTTCTTCTGTTTTTGGCTCCTGCCTTAGATCGCAACTGATGCTCTGATACCAGATGATGTGCCGTGAATGATTCGAAAATCGGCAACAATGAATCTGACGAAAATGGATGAAGGATGGGTCTGGTTGTGTTGTCTTTCTTTTGGTGTTTAGGCTGGATTATAGTGATTTCAAGGTAAATAAGATGGAGGATAGACTAGAATGATACTTTGATAAGTCGATCTGGACGCCACAAAGATCAATCTAGGATTTCGACGCCACACTCTTTGTGATTGAAGAGTGATAAGTCAGGTAGGGTTCTTCACAAAATCAATTTGGAAGAACAACTCTTAATTCTGTGAATTAAGTTTCAAATCTTGGCCAAAAGTTCTTTATTACATATTCTGATACTATATTTATAATTGGAACATCCCTCCAAAGTTAGGAATAATTCAACATGGCAGAAGTCAAGCCCAAAAAACAGACTTTGACAAACTAACCTAGACAAATTAACTAGCACACGTTTTTTGACCTTTCTAACACAAACAGACCAAATTTAAAACAACCATATCTTCTTACACAAAAGTCCAATACAATCATGGTTTGACAATCTAGAAAGAACACGTTCTGAACTTGAAATCCACCTTGATTAGTCTTGTTTTCACATGCAATGGATGACTTCAAATTCGGGTTCAAATTCATTTGATGTTCTGACCATAAACAGCATCAATTCCTTCACTTATTTGCATATCAACCCAAATTCGAGTAGCCCAGCATCAAAAGAACAATTAAGGGCTTTTCTCATCTCCAAGTTCCAATTGTAGGCAAATAAACATCCTTGAACCAATTTCAAACTGATTGCTAATTTTTAACTCTGACGCAGCTTCAATCATTCCAATTTGACTCGTCAAGGCCCTTTGTAGTTGTTTCGCTCTCGCTCTTGTCATTGGACCATCTGAATCCTCTTGCACATTAGTTTTAGCCTTACAAGATGGATTATAATTCCCATGATGCACATCATTATGACAAATTTACCTAACATATAGTAGTCAAGTATTAATCCTAAATTCATTATTTAAGGACCATAGAAAAACTAATTTCATTACAACAACAAATTCTTTAATACCTAAGGGATAATCTGACCAAAATCTAAAACTCGAGGGACCATATAAGTAAATTAAACCAATATGAGGCATGCAAATATAAAAAATAAGGGAGAGGGTTTTTTCGCAGAGAGAAAATGAGTTTGTTTTTCTTGTTGGAATCATTCCACACACACACATACTAAATAGATGGCTCGCACTATACCAGGGGCGGGCTATTTTTTCTGAATGTAAAAAAAAAAAGACTACATATGAAACTTGGGATTTAAAAAAAAAATTACAGAATTGGATCATTGAGTCGACCGGGTTTAATAACCTCAACTAGTCTAATAATACTTAAAAAAAAATAATGAAAGCAAATAATAAGAAATAGACATCCAGGATAAAAAAAAATAGTGAAAACAGAAAAAAGACTCAGGTTAACCCAAGACAACCTATCAAATCCACGACCTGGGACATGAGATTAGGATAACCTTAAAGAAATCAAAGTAAAAAAAAATAACAAAGGCTAATTCGTAAATAACCAAATGTTGAAAACAAAATTTCAAAAAATACACTAAAAAAACATAAGTCTACTAAAGCTAACCTTCTAAACTCATGACCCTATTATCAGGTGGACATGATATTATAGAAGGCAAATCTAAAAAAAAATGAAGCAAAATTGTTAATAAACTAAATACCAAGGGGATGAAACCAAGGAAAAAAAATTAACTAAAACCACGATCAAAAGAATGAGAACTAATTTTTTTAAAATTTCTTTTTCGAAACTCATTGATTTTATTTGTTAAATCTTTATCAAAAATGTATTTTTGACATTCTTGTACCACAAAAAATTGAGCCGATCTGGGTAACCTTGGTCAACTTGAGTGTGTTTGGTATTGAGGTTGCTGTTGTGGTTGTGGTTTGAAAAAACTTGTTTTATAAAAATCACTTTTAGTTGAGGTTGGTTTGGAAAAAAAAATATGTTTGGTCAAAATTGTGGTTGAAATTGAGGTTGAATAGAAAGTAGTTTAATGTGTTTAGTAACTGTTTGTAAACACGGTGCAAACCGCGTTCCCAAAAATTTTGAAATTTTTTATTTTTAGAAAAAATAATTTTATGTTTTTTATGTTTTCAGATCATTTTCTTGTGCTGATGTCAAAAAAAAATTTTTACAACATGAAAAAAAATTATTTTGATGCTACGTAAGTGAAAAGCACTATAAACTGTCATCGCTACCATAATCCCGACCAGGCAAGCTTTTCAAATTGAGGTAATAAAATAACTATAAAATATATATTAATATTGATGTTTTTTAATTGAAATATTATAGAGTTAACTACTGCTATTACATCATGAAACAAACAATACTTTATATAAAGTATTTTTTATTGTTCCATTAAATTATCTGTAATTCCATCACATACAAAATTCATCCTGCCTTGACTACAGTTTCTATTGATTTCAGAGCCTGCAACAACATCTGGTAAAATCTCATTTTAAACATAACTAGGATTCCAATCAAATTCTGCAGATGCAACGTCATCATGCGATCTCCTTCTAATGTAATTATGTAGTGTCATTGATGCCACTACAATTTCAACTTGCGTTTTGTATGGATAAGCAAGCATGTTTTGTAAAATCCTCCACATTTGTTTCCATACTCCAAAAAATATTCTATGACATTACGCAATGATGAATGTGCTCGATTAAAAACTTCTTGCCGATTTCTTAGTTGTCCACGACGTCTAAAATCTTGTAAGTGATATTTCTTACCTTTATATGGACCTAAATAACAATACTCATTGGGATATCCAGCATCAACCAAATAGTATTTACGTGTAATTACAAACAACATCCAAATATGTCATGTAATTAGTAAATAATAAACAAATTGTTATAGTTACAATTACATAACAAGTTCTATTGTATAACTACCTTCTGGTGGTTTAGGAAATTTTATATTTCTATTCTCAATAGCTTCAAGAAAAATACGTGTATCGTGGGCACTACCTTCCCATCATGTCCACACAAACATGAATTGCATGTCAAAACTACAAGCGGCCATTATGTTTTGAGTCGGTACGTACACCTTTTTTTTCTTCTGATAAATGGAATTTAATTTTCAGTTGATGTGCAAGCTCGCACATGTGTTCCATCAATTGCACCAATACAATTCTACATGAAAACCATTGATAATATGATGTCGTTACTTACTAGCATGCATAAAACAATTTTTCATTGAATACTGACAACATTAACAAATATTTTTCTAACCTTGAAATGAGGCATATATCTTGGATTCGTTGCAATTTCTCATAGAGTGCTTAGAAAATTTAGGTCCTCTGGTTTTATGACATCTACTGTAAACGAAGATACTGCTGCGAGGACTTCTTTAATACATCTAATAACAGTTTCACCCGAATGTTGAAATCGCTCTTGAACCTCCCTATTTAATGCTCCTAGTGCTATTGTATATAGAAATATAGCCACTTTTTCAATCACACTCATCCTTCTCGAAGGCTTTAACCTATATGTTGTTTCTAAACCACTGCACAGACTCAACAAAGTTGATCTGTTCATTTTAAACATGTTGACACATCGTTTCCAATGTCCTTGTAAAACTTCAGTTAACCAACACATGCTTGTATTGTGTGAAACCATGCATGGTTCTTTATGCATATAATTAATATAATACATATTTATTACCCCAGCTGTTCACACAACTAACCTTTTCATATCAAAATATTGCTTCCAAAATGATTTATCATCATCATTACTATCGTCGTCATCGTCATTATTGTTAAGAAATTTTGTGCCCCATCATCACCATCCCCTCCCGAGCCACCGTTGTCATCATCACCATGATAATTAATGTGATCAACAACACGATCCATTATGTTTTCATAATCATCATCAAGATCTTCATTGAATATTGCATTAAAACGTGCATCTTCCATATGTATAATGCTAAATAAATAAACAAATGAATCATGTTAAACAATTTATTTCCAATAAAACACAATATCTGATGTTATACTTTATCGTTTAGTTTTACACCACACAACAATTACAGTCTACGTCTTCACACTAAAAAAATATTGAAACAAATTTTTTTTGAAAGTATTTTTTACGTAATTTTTTTTATTTTTTTTTTACTGGGTTGGACCCGGAGAAAAAAGAATTTTTGGCCGAGAACAATGGAGACACTCTCCATTGTTCACGTTGCATATGAATAATGGAGAGTGAATTAATTCACTCACATTGTTCATGTGAACAGTGGAGACCAACAAATTCATCAGTAGAGGAAAGGAGAAAGAGAAGGGAAGAGGAGGCTACCCTTGGCGGCAGCGAAGTCTAGTTGGCGGTGGGAATGGCGGAGGCCAGTGGTGAAGTTCAGAGATGGTCTTCCTTTGTTCTTGCTCATCTTTCTTCTCCCTGTATCTGTTACTCACTCTCTACTATTTTGCACGGTTGTCTCCCCGCTGATGGTGGTGCTGTTGTTGTCGACAATGATGCCAGACAGTTGCTGTGGCAGAGACAAGGAAGGTTGGCGGTGGTCGCCCTGTTTTTATCCCATGGTCGCCCTGTTTTTCATCTGATGCTGTTCTTCTTCCTTCTCGTTGTCTCTGTTGCGTTTTCCCTTACTTCTAGTTTTGTCTCTTCTGAGTACCTTTATGTTTATTATTCTACTCTTCTGTAACCCAAGTGAGATTATTAACAATAAACTAAAACCGCTAGGTGTTTCACTTTGCAAGTCCACAGTGAAACGTTGAGCTGTCTTCTTCTTTTTCTTTTTGTTTTTTTTGTTTTTTTTTATGTTTTTATTTTTTTATGTTTTTTTTTCGTTTTCTATGCCTTTATGGGTTTTTTTTTTTTTGCTTTTTTCTTTGTGTTTTTTTCTTTTGATGAATTTTTTTGTTTAATTTATTTTGTTAATGTTAATTTTTTTATTTAGTTATCAGATTTTCATGACACGAATCCCAAGTTTGACGAGTTAACTTGAAATTTTTTTTTTTTGCTTTTTTTCTTTTTAATTAATAACATATACTAAAACTGTTCAGTGTTTCGCTGTATAGTCCACAGTGAAACGCTAAGCTGTTTTTTTTTTAATATTTTTTTTTGCTTTTTATGCCTTTATGGATTTTTTTTTTGCTTTTTTTCTTTGTGTTTTTTTTTTCTTTTAATGAATTTTTTTTGTTTAATTTAGTTAGTTAATGTTAATTTTATTTGTTTTAGTTATCAGACTTTCATGACATGGATCCCGGGTTTGATGGGTTAACCTGATTTGACGAGTTAACCCGGAATTTGTTTTTTGCTTTTTTTCTTTTTAATTAATTATTTTTTTGTTTAGTTTAGTTTAGTTTTTTAATGTAAAATTTCTTTCTATTTAATTATCAGACTTTCATAACACGTATCCCGGGCTTGACGGGTTAACCCGTTAATTTGTTTTTCTATTTAGTTATCAAACTTTCATGATGCGAATCCCAGGTT